>NW_008590081.1:45429-55840 GCF_000691845.1 Merops nubicus
CGAAAGAGTGGTGAGGTACTGGGAGGCGGTGGAGTCACCATCCCTGGAGGCGTTCGAAGAACATGTAGATGTGATACTTTGGGACATGGTAGTGTTGAGTTGATGGTTGGACTTGATGATCTTGGAGTTTTTTTCCAACCTTAATGATTCTATGACTCTATTGAAATGACAGGATTTATATATCTATATCTATCTGAAAGAGTATTGTTGTAATGAATTAGAGCAGAATAAGAAGATTGCAATGTTGGGTTTTATTAATTTGATTTCATTTTATTTTTGTGATGTTAGTCTCAGCTTTAGGAAGGTTGAAAAATAAAAACTGAAGGCATTCTTTCATATCTGTGTCCTTTGAACTTGAAAATTGGTGTAAAGTACTTAATTTTATAAATCACAAATAGAACAAAGTTCACTTGCTCAGAAAAGTATCTGTAGTCATGACTTAAACACACATAAGTTAACCACTCTTGTTAAGTCGTGTTACGTGAATTCAAGTGCTTCTTGATATAGAATGTAAGTGCATATAAAAACAAATAGTAAAAGTTTTAAAGGACTAGGCTGTGTTGTGTAGTTTTCCTGCTCTGTCTTCTTGGAAGTATATTAAAACGTTAAAAATCAATCATGAGAAAGATCCTTTCCCTCCATCATTGAACACAAAGATTCATTTAGTTGATTTTAGACCAGCTGGTTTTTCTCAATCACAAGGAAATAAATAAATAGGGAAAAAAAAAAAAAAAGGAATCATAGAATCTTTTCAGCTGGAAGAGACTTTAAGATCATCAAGTTCAACTGTTAACCTAACACTGCCAGGTCACTACTAAACCATGTCCTCAGGCACCACATCTACATGTCTTTTAAATATCTCCAGGGATGGCAGTACAATGTAAGATCATTACAGATTGAGGGTGAGGCATGGAAGCGAAGTCAAGACAACTTTTGTCGAGAGAAAAAAATAAGAATTCTCTGAAGGTTTCCATGATCCTGTGGATGAATGATTCCCTTGTTATAGGCTACCTGTATTTCTGGAAAGCAAGATCCCTCACAAAAGGGTATTGAAGAAAGTAAGCAGTCAGGAAAAATGTTTTTGCATGATCAAATATTTTTAATTTGATTAATTCTCCCCAGTAAGATTTTTTAAAATGTATTTTTAAAAAATTCCTCTTATGTCCCTTTAGTTTTATTTCATGCTCAGTTTATTTTCAAAGGGGCTTTCTGTATAGCTCCAAAAAATAAAGATTTGAGTGAAAGTTGCATATCAATCACAAAATATGTACAAGTCCCAGAAACAATAATTTGTTGTTGGAATATGTTCCACCAGTCTGCAGAGTGTTATTCACGGCAGTGTTTTAGTGTTTCATAGTACACCAAAACATGGAGGTCTGTCAGCTTTTGCAGTGAGCCTTTGGTACCAAAGTAAATCTGTAAATAGATTTGAGTTGTTATGTAAGATTTTTTTAGCTCATTATTTATGTATAAAATAAACCCTGAGTATGCAAGTATACAGATGGTAGTTAAAGTACATTTCTAGAAGAGGAAAAGAATACTGAAAGGTAATTTTGTTGGAATCCATAAGGTGTGAGTTTGCTGTTGTGTTTTTGGTTTTGTTTTTTTTTTTCTCACCATATTGTAGCCTGATATATTTGTTTATGAAAGAACACAGATATTGAGGGTAGGGCCAATTGTGACTGTAAAATTAACAGCAGGCCTTTGCCTTGCTTCTTCATAAAAGTGTTTCTTGCTAGTGTTTGAAAACAGCAGCTATCGTAGAATCATAGAATGGTTTGGGTTGGAAGGGACCTTAAACATCATTTAGTTCCAACCCCCTTGCCATGGGCAGGGACATCTCCCACTAGATCAGGTTGCTCAAAGCCCTGTCCAGCCTGGCCTTGAACACTTCTAGGGAAGGGTCATCCACAAATTCTCTGAGCAGACAGTTCCCACATTACTGTGTTTACCTTCACAGTAAAGAATTTCTTCCTAATAGCTAATCTAGATCTACTCACAGTTTAAAACCATTGCCCCTTGTCCTACTATTTCACTGCCTAATAAAAAGTCCCTCTCCATCTTTCCTGTAGGCCCCTTTTAAGTACTGGAAGGCGACTGTTGGGTCTCCTCAGAGCCTTCTCTTCTCCAAGGTGAACAAGTCCCTCTCTCTCAGCCTGTCCTCATAGGGAAGGTGCTCCAGGCCCCTGATCATCTTTGTCAACATCGACTGGACCTGCTCAAGCAGGTCCATGTCTAATGTTGCAGGTCCCAGAGCTGAAAGCAGTACGCTGAGTGAGGACTCATGAAAGTGAGGTAGAGGAGGAGTCTCAACTCCTTTGACCTGCTGGTTATGCTTCTTTGATGACACTCAGGATGTTGTTGACTTTCTGAACTTCAAACACACTGATGAGTCATGCTGAGCTTCTCATCAACCAACACCCCCAGTATTTCTCTGCAGGGGTGCTCTCAATCAAAAGTGGATACTCATTGCCCAGTCTGTAGTTGTGCTTGCAATTGTCCAGACCCAGGTGCAGGATCTTCACTCGACTTTGTTGAATTTCATGAGGCCCATGTCTCAAGCCTGTCAAGGTACCTCTGGATGGCATTCCTTCTCTCCAGCAAGTTGACTACACCATACAGTTTGGTGTTGTAGGCAAACTTGCTGAGGCTGCACTTCATCCCCCTGTCCCTGTCGTTGACAACACCAGTCCCAATTGGTTAGAAACAATACTCCGGTATTCCTACCCCTAAGGAACACCTACTTGGACATCAACCTGTTGACTGCAACTCTTTGAGTATGACAATCCATTTGCTATTCTACCAAATGGTTCATCTATCAAATCCATGTCTCTCCTATTTATAGACAAAGATGTCTCTAAAATGGAGGAAAGAGTAGATTAAGATTAGATGTAAGGGAGAAGCTCTTCACTATGAGGATGGTGGGTCACTGGAACAGGTTGCTCAAGGGGGTTGTAGATGCCCCAACACTGGAGGTATTCAAGACTAGATTGGATGGGGCTTTGAGCAACTTCGTCCAGTGGAAGGTGTCCCTGCGTGTGACAGGGGAGTTGGAGCTAGATGGTCTTTGAAGTCCTTTCCAGCTTAAACCGTTCTAGGATTCTGTGTCCTGTGGGACAAGCCCAGGTGATGTCAGTTGCTCTTCTCTTATCCACCAACATTGTAATCACCCTGTAGAAGGTCACCAGATTTTTCAAGCATGATTTGCCCTTAGTGAAGCCACACTGGCTATCACAAACCACCTCCTTATTTTCCATGTGCCATAGCATATTTACCAGAATGATCTGCTCCATGATCTTGCCAGGTGCAGAGGTGAGACTGACTGGCCTGTATTTTCCCAGATCTTCCTTTTCTACTTTTTAGAAAATGGAGGATATATTTCCCCTTTTCTAGTCAGTGGGAACTTCTTTGTAGATCACTTAAAAAATAAAGAAAAAACATCAGGCTTAAGTAATTGAATATATTTTAAATATGGACAGCTGGCACAGCTGTTTTTCCTTTTTATCTCCTATGTCATGCTGAAGAAAAATTATTTATTGCTGGTCTTCTAGTTCCTCCTGGGCCATATTTTCTTCCTTTCTGTTTACTCCCTTCTTCTGCACTGGAAGCAGAAACATGAAAATACTGTATTGCATATGCTGTTGGATTTCTGTGACACTTGAATGAAAAGACTATGTCTGGGGAGTCATCCTTTGAACATGCTGCTGGTAGACACTAGAAACAAGCATCTGAAGAACGTAAATGTGAACCTATAGGTAAGGAAAGTTAGCTGAAACCAGCAAAGGAAGTTGTTACCAAAATGTTACCTCCCCCTTAGTGTTGAGATTAAAAAAAAACTCTGAAGAAGTGCTGGTAGATGCAAGTTGACTAGTCTGGGTGGCTGTTGCTGTCCTGAATCCAATCAATTTTGCTCTGCTGGAAGACCTGTAGGTTTGTTAAAGAAAGATGGACAGGTTGCAATGAAACAGCTGTCCATATTTCAGCATACAGTCTCAGACCAAAGAACCGGGCTTCTCTGGAGGCTACACAAGGAGAAGAATATGGGAAAATAGCAGAGGTACTGATAACACACTAGACAGATAAGATGCAGACTCTGATCTGTCAAGTATTAAGTAAATGCTAATTGCCTTATATATGTGTAGTCTCATTCTCTGAACAGCCCATGTTATGAGGTAAGGGATGAGCTTTTGCAACAAAAGCTTCTCTTGGATTGCCCAAATACAAAACAATGTTTTGCCTGCAAATAATTTCTGGGATTTCCTCATTGCATAGGCTGCAATCCATACAGGAGTAGGCATAGCTGCAGTGGCTTAACCTTGCTGGATCACTGAAAGAGTTCATTCAAACTTTAAACCAGGCTTGGTACGACAGAGCATAACTCTGTAAGTCCTTGGGTGGAATACCTGAATAGCTGCCAGTCTCTGGGAAAAAAAAAAAAAAAAAAAAGTATTTTATTTACAGCACAGTTAACTTGCTTAGGATATGTTCACTCTTCAACCAAGGAAAACTCAGAACTGCTGATGAAACAGCAGAGATGCCAAGACTTGAAAATAAATCTCTCATTGAGTCCTTGCAAGGCAGAGTTTCCTCCAGCCTTCTTCTAGAAAGCGCTTCTAGTTCCAACAGCTTCCAGTGGCTTCCAGCATTGAAACAACCTCAGTAAGTCCCTTCTGTTTCTCTAGGAAATCTTTCTTTCACCTTCACACTTGGTTAACCGTTTTTCTTGCAAAAGTGAGGTGCACTGCAGCAGAGATACATCCCAATTCTTCCTGCTCTCTCCCTGCTTGCCACAACCTGTCTTCTGAAAGGTTCCTTCTGCTGTTCAGTGGCTCTTGTTCAGATGGATACACTTGACTCAGAGTGCAGCATTTGGAGAACAACATTTGGGGTTCCTTTCTTCCCTTCCAGTCACACTCCTTGGAAAAAAAAAACAAACCCTCCCAAAAAAAAAAAAAAAAACAAACCAAAAAAAACCAACCAACCAAACCCAAAACTATTTTTTAATACTGAAATTGTGAAATTGTGAACTCCAAACATGAAGTTCTGCAATGACCCAAACTGAACATATAGGGCACTTTTCTGTAGGAAGGCCCTGGTTCATTAGAGCATGACAGTGTATTCAATACATGTTCTGTGGATTCTTGGCAGGATTTGGCGTTTGCGTGTTGCTAAGCTGTGCTGGATGTGGCAATGCAAGTGTTGCTGAATACAGCTATGAGGCTGTTGTGGGGAGGGCAACAATTTTATAAGTGTGCTTTGGAGGCTTTACCAAATCAGGATTAAAAAGGAAATTGGCTCCTTTGGGCTTATTGATAACAATAGTGTGCTAATAAAAATCAGAAAGTATACTTTATAGCATTTTTTACTACAAGACTACAAGTGGCTGAAAACATAAAGAAGTGTTTTTTCTCCCCCCTTCCCCTTGTCTTCAAAATTTTATAATGTAAATGGTGGGAACAGCAATTCTGATGTGAAAAGGAAGTACACATTCCATAACTTCTGCTAATATCACACAGAAGGAGTTTGTAAGCAGTAAAAAAATCTCACCAAGAGGACTGAAATGGGAGCCAAATATGAAAATAATCCTCCTGTTACACTAAAGATATAAATTTTAAGTTCTGCCTCCCCTTCCAGGAATCATGATTCCTCTATGCTAAATCCTCAGCATTATGTGGCTCTATTGCTGAGATTTTAGACATAAATAATAAATTATGATCTTCTGAATTACATGGTAAAATTTTATCAGTTATTATATATACTCAGAAAAGGGTGTGTCTTCACAATAACCTTCAGCTTTGCTATTTGCTTTTTGCATTATATTTAATTCATATTCACATGTACATATGTGCTGGCATCAGTGTGCAAACTGGTATTCCAAAATGATGGGAATAAAACATGGGCTCGGTTAGACTTAGACCCATTTAAAATCCCTTAACATGTGAGGCATTTAGATAGCCATGAGTCTGGACTTAATCCCACAAGAGAATAAACTAGGACTTGCCTTTCCTGTGTTGAAGGACATTTGCAAAATGTCTCCACTGAACTGTACACCCCATGAGAGAGAAGCAGGGAGGGCAGCAGCCCTTGTGCGGGAGCCCAGGGGTTAGGAAATTCAGCAGGAGCATTGAAGAGACAGAAAATCTACTACATGCTTCAGTGATTTTTAAATAATTTCATTTTGGAGCAGATTGGCTTCACCTGAAAAGTCTGCAAGGGCTGTACCTCCAAAATAACCTCCTACTCTCTGATAAGCAGTTTTCCTTGGTTATAAATGTTTTGAACACAGGTAGCTCACAGAGGACATTGTCTAATCCGGGGATCTCCTGCTAAGCACAGATACGTCTGCCTTTTCTGCAGCACTGGCAGCTGTGGCTCTGGACTGAGATCTTGTTAACAGCTACAGGTTGGAGGGGGGCTGTGGTGGTGAGCTGGGAGGGGCGTTTGTGAATCGGTGTGTGCCAGTCAAAGCTGCCTCCAGCCTACCATGGGGTGTGTGAAAATAACCAGGGAAAAAAACTTCTTTGTGAACTAAAACTTACCCATTATCTCATCAGAGGCCCACAGTGCCCCTGCCCAGTAGAGTTCAGAAGGAAACAGGCAGCTGCGGGAGGCTGGAGACAAGCTGTTGTGTACCATCAAAAGAGGGTATCTACACCCCTGAGGGGCTGTGGCCCATGGACAACCCCTGCTGGAGCAGGGACACACAGGGAGAGGGCAGCAGAAACCATTAAGCATAGAGCAGCAGAAGTGGTTAAGCACATACTGGCAGAAAGAAACCATCTGAGATACCACCTCAACTTCTTATACCTCCTGTCACCTTGTCACAGGAATTCTGATGGACTGAGTATAATCCACAGCAAAAAATAAGGGAAATTTGGTCTGGGAAGTGCAGGGGAGAGAGGTGTGTTTGTCTCTACAATCAGCCATGAGAGGCTTCTTTTGTTTGCAATAAATGAATGCAGTTAAGATTCCCTGACTCTAGACTGTTTGGCACAACAGGGTCCTACGCAAATTAAGGTGCCTTCTTGCAGCTCAGAGCTAAGGACTTACTGGGTCCAATTACAGAACTATAAGCAGCACCTTTTCTGGGCATTTCCTACTCATATAGCCTCCCCTTTCAGCTCTAAATTTCTTGGTTGCATTTCTAGGATTCTGATTTTCATTGTGCATTGCACACGCAATCTTAGTGTCTGTCCTCTTGGGTTCAGCTTTCCCTAGGTGACAAGGCACTTGGAAGCCTGGTATTCGCTATCCCAGACTTTCTCTGGATTAAGCCTGGGTTTCTGTCTGCCTCCTCATAAGGCTAAATACCTCTGGAACCTACCATAGAAAACAGTTCTGAAATTGTACACATTGTTATACAATGGGAAATGTTGTTTATAGGAAATAAACCCAAGATAATTCTGAAAGCTTCACTCCTTGCTAAGATCTATACTTTTTTTTTGTTTTTTTTTTGACTAGGTCTAGTACTAAGTGTTCATGAATAGTTTAGTATATATATGCCATACAGAATTTCTTTTCAAAATTCTGTTCTTCTCATTTATTTCAAGTGGGAGCAACATTTTTCATTTAAAACTTTCTCTATTTAGTAGTAAAAAACATTTGGGAGATTTCGACAAGAAACATATTCTGTGAGTAAGCAAAAGAGAAAGTTTCATTCCCAGGTTAGAGATACAATACAAATCATTCTTGTTCCCTTTTATTTAGACTATGTAAGGATAAAAAAGTTCTGCGTTATGAATGCATTAACAGTGTATATCCTCTAGACATCTGCCTGTTCTGTGATTTCTTCCTAGGGTGAGTCAGTTTCCTGTCTTCAAGGCTAGGAATTGAGCTGTTTGAATGAGTGCTGATGCTTAACTGCTGCTCAGAAAAAGAAAAGGTGTTAAATGATACAGCTTGCGTCATTAAATTTATCTTTGCTGTTACACAAGAAGTAGGACAGATTCGTACTATAGGTTGACTTTTCATTTGTTTATGACACAAATTCCTTGAATTCGTTTCTACTTGAATAAACTTCTGCCGCCATTTAAATACACTGTTGTATGGGCCAAACCAATGTTTATCTACCTCTACTCTTGACTAATCTAATGCAGAGATTAAGAGTTTTGATTAATTTTTGTTACTATCTGGCTCTGCTTCTGACATCTCCACCTGATCCACTTTGAAGTGTTTATGAGCTCCTGACAGGTGTAGCTGGGTGACTGATCCTTCACTTTGATCTTCCTTCTGTGTGGTGACTAAGATTTGATCACACAAATGTGTGGTATTCTGTATGGTGTCTGATAAAATACTGAAAAATTACCAATGAGATATAGAAAGAGATCCATTTTTGCATGCCTAGTAGGTATTCTGTAAGCAGATGGCTAAAACATCAGCAGGCAAAGGCTGTGGTAAAAACAACCAGTTTTACATTAACTAGTAGAGCATGGAGGAGCTATTGTGCTTCAGACATGTTCCTCTAACTTAAGTGCAGTGCTATCCCTTAGAAATGATTTGGGTTTTGCTTCGGATTTGATGATTTCGACCACAAGGTTTGACTCTAAACTGGGCAGCTGTACAGGAAACCTCTGTCTTTGAGGAAGGGGCTTCATAGACACCTTTTAATATGTATTCTTGAATATCTTCACTGACATGTCCTTTGGATGGTTTGGAAGAAGGAAAAGGTGCGAAGAGAGAGAGTTGGGTACAATTTTGTTCATTTCTGGTGAAAAAAAATCCAAACATAAAACTCTTCTCATCAAAATGTAAAATGAGAGGTACTGGTGTTAAAGGGTTTATTGTTTAAAAGAATTGTACAATACCAGCATTGTAATACTTCACCATTATTGAAGGTTGATATAGTAATAAACACACTAATCTCATCAAACAGATTCTTTGCAAAATGCTGTCTATTCAGCAGTGATCTTGAGGAATATAAAACTGAAAGAAAGAGTTAACAGAATTACACAGAAACAAACCTTGAAATAGTGTCAATTAATTAAGCAGCTCTAGCTGTGTATATTATTGTGTTCTGGTTTTACTCTATTGTTTTGCTGTTTGATGACTCATCTCCAGAACAGCTGCAAGGTAGGTACGTATTCTGAAGGTTCAGTGAACCTAATTTGCAAAATTAGTCATAGACAAACTGCATATGCAAACTGTAACCTGTGCATAAACATGAAAGATCTTCTATATTCCTTAAAGGAATTTGTCTTTTCTGAATATGTGGTGAGCCTGTGCATTTAAATGAGCTTTCAGACCCCTGCACTGAAACCGTTGCAGCAAACCAGTACTTTCAAATAGCTTTGGTGTTATTTGGAGATGCAGGGGACTGGCTAGTTAGGGACATTTGCAGAGTTACTCAGCAGCAAATGGGCTGGGCACACTGAGGGTGCAGAATGGTGAATATGTCACCTGAAAACCAGTACATGTATTTCTGTCAAAAGCCTGGGTCAGTTGTACCATTTTTCCTAAGTGAGCAAGTCATGATACAGATGATTTGAAGACACCTTGTACCTGCTGCAGTCCCCACTCAGGGCTCCCTTTCTCACTAAAGCAGATCCTGGACACCTACTCATCTGCAAAATATCGTCATGAAGGAGTTCCTATCCCATGGCTGGTGAAGTAGCGAGGACTGAGAGAATGGTGCTGTCTTTCTGCTTGTGTGTATTGATTTTCCAGTTTTGAAAACAGCTCCTGTCATTGTCAATATTGAAATTTCACCTATAGGATCATGGAGTCATACGGTGCTGTGCCTGAGGATTCAAAAAAATTCATTTTCCACAGGGAAAAAAAAAAAAGAAGAAAGCTTAGATGGATGTTTCTGGCAGTGGGGAGCCCTTTAGGAGGACATTAATGAACAGATGAGAATTTATAATTCTGTCATTAGAAAAGATGTCAGCTGTGGTGTGAACCCTGTACTAGCCATGACTGAAAGCAAAACCAGCAATCACATATGTAAAAAAACGGTTCAGTATGACAAAAGTTGTGATATGTAGGAGACTTCTAGATGTCAGGAAAAATCCTTGCCTGGTTTGTCAAGGCTGATGACAGCAATCTGGAAGTATTCCAAGAAAAAAGCCATCCTAACAATAGAAGGGGCTGCCACTAGATAGGGAGAGTATAAACAATCAGTATGAAATAAAAGATGCTGCTATGGTGGCTATGTATTTGGAAAGAAATATGGTGAAGTACTCAAAAGCTTTGTAGGAAATTGAGTCATGTGAAAATGTTTTTTGGTTTTTAATGGGGAACAGGTTTGGGTTAAGTAACTTTCCAAAAGTAGTTTATTTCAGTAATTGATGCAGTGATGCTGGACATCCTGATTAAAACATACTGACAGTGCTCCCCATCTGAAGAGCACACTCCAATGGATTTTGAATGCAGTAACTGGTTTTGAATGCAGTGCTCTGGAACCCTTACAGGAAAG
>NW_008590082.1:0-2076 GCF_000691845.1 Merops nubicus
ATGATTCTATGATTCTATGATAAATCTTCACAGGAAACACTGAAATAGCCAGAGGGGACATAAATCTCTTTGTTTCAAATGTTTTTGGTTTTTTTTTTTTTTCATGCCCTCATAACTGTACTTTTGGACCTTCAAGACGCTTCACACCAGGCATAAGCACACATTCAGGTACTGAAGAAGCTGGTTCCAGCATAAAGGGCAGTTGTTCAAAACTGAGCAGCCAACACAACACAAGTACTGCAGGGAGTGCAGGAAGCATCAAAATAAGTGGCTGGACTGAAATGAAAAGATATAAAAACTGCACTATCAGTTTCTGAGCATTTCTCAAAAACCTTCTGTGTGAAGCGAAATTTGAAACTTACTTATGCTGTTGGACCTAGACGATATCCAATCACTTTTATGATAAATACGAGAACCCAAATCTCTACACTCAACACTAATATAACTTAACTCTATAGTATTACCATATCTTCAAAACCAATATATGTCAGCGGACCATTCGATAATACAACCCTCCAAAAAACAACCAAGATCACTTTACACCTCCCAGGAAAAAATAAACCAATTCATATTGACATAATGGTGAACAAAAATATTCCATTTAATCTATTGGGAATGGATGTTCTCCTAAGATGGACCTGAAAAAATGAGAAAAGTCATTACTGAACATTCAATACACTAACACCATTAATAAGATTACTCCAACAAACTCCACATTTACCACAAAATAAAATTACCAATATAAAACAATATTCCATTCCAATAACTACCAAAAAAGACATCAAAGAAGTGATCTCAGATTTAAAACAAAGAGACATTATCATACCCTATCATTCACCATATAATACCCCAATTTAACCTATAAAAAAAACAATTGGAAAATGAAGGTTAACAATAAATTACCGAAAATTAAATACTAATACGACAACACTTACTACAACCGTTCCCAGTCTTGCCGACATGATATTACAAATCCAGGAGGCAGCACATCCAGTGCTGACCTCTCTGGATATAATGAATATATTCTTCCAAATTCCCATTACTCCCAAAGATCAAAAATATTTTACTTTCACTTGAAATGACATACAATATACCTTTACCAAATTACCTCAGAACTATAAACATTCACCTACATTAACCCATCATACACTCACATACGAACTAGAAAACATTCCGAAAATCAGAAATAATCCCAGGATAAAAGTCTATCAATATATAGATAATATATTGGTGAGAGGACCAACGAAAACAGAAATCAAAACAATATATGATGCCATTATCAAACACCTAATTAATATACAAATAAAAATCCCTAAGGAAAAAAGACAACCCCCATCTCAAGAGACAAAATTTCTAGGGATAAAGTGGAGGAGTAGAACTTGAAATATCCCTCCTAACACTCTATCCCATTTACAGAAAATAAAAATACCTACTAACAAAAAAAACCCTACAAGGAATATTGGAAACCTTACAATACTAAAAAAAACATATCCCTAATTTTTCAATTATTACACAACCTTTATATGACTTATTAAAAAAAACCCAACATTGGAACTAAAATGCATCCCATAATGAAACCCTGAAACTATTATTGAAAACTCAGACATTCCAAACACTGGGCCCTCTCCACCCAGAATATCCAATAATAATAGAACGGGGTTTTTCAACCAATACCTTATCATATCACTTCTGCCAACAAAAACCAAATGAAAATACTCATCCAATTGACTTTTATTCACAATCTTTCAAAAATTCAAAAAAAACTATATTCCATCCTGGAAAAAGAATTACTAACAATTTATACAACACTCAAAAAAAATTGATAAAATTACTAAGAAACAAAAAATAATTCTACAAAGTCCATTTAAGATAATTAACCAAATACTATCTGAAAAAACACCTCCAAATAAAATATCCCAAAAGGAAACAATCAAAAAATAATATAACCAAATTAAATATTATTCTAACCTTTTCAAACTTGAAAAGGAACCAAACAAACAACTTAAAATTCAAAAACAAATTACTTCTATAAAAGAAAAAAATCTAATAATAAAAATCCCTAATCCCATTAAAAAA
>NW_008590082.1:2902-3218 GCF_000691845.1 Merops nubicus
CTACTTCCAAAGCAAATAAAAAAAACACAATTCATTTTCTAGAAAAAATGTTTGGAATTTTACCTAAACCCACAAATATTCAGTCTAATAACGACACCCATTTCACCTCTCATTTAATACAATAGACCAAAAAGGAAGATATTAGATGGACATTTCATGTCCCCTACTATCCACAAACCAATGGGATAATAAAACACACCAATGAATTAATCAAAAATCTCTTACACCCACAAAATCCTAAATGGGATGAGAAATTAAATTACACAATCACCACAATAAACAATAGATGAAATATAAATAACTACCCACAATTTAA
>NW_008590083.1:0-10995 GCF_000691845.1 Merops nubicus
ACCTCCCCCAACATCGGATCGGGACAAAAACATACAGTGTTCATCCTAGAGTTTGTGTTTGCCACTGGGGTCCCCCCTGTTCATCTGGCCATTTTGTGGATATGTCCAAGAAGGGGAAGCAGCCCTCAGAAGAGCACCCTCACATTAGTAGCCTGTCTGCATCCCCTTTCTCTCACCACAGCTCCTGGCACATTTGCTGGGAAGGATGTCGAAAAAAGAGAGAGATGATTTACAGAATGGAAAAGGATTTTTTTTATCGATAAACAATGAGTCATTCATATTCCCTTTGAGACAGACACAGATCCCAGCAGCAGTAGAAAGGAACGCAAATGCCAATGAAGGGGGGTTGGAGGGAACTGTGACATGCATGTTTGAGCCTCCAAGCATGACCCTTTGGGGCAGTCACCTGGATACCAAGGATTTTAGGTTCCAACCCTTAAACTTGTAGTCAAACAAAATTAGGAAATGAGCAAGAACAGCTGTAAAAGCAAAAAACTGCAGCACAGAATGCATTTTGTTTGTAGCAATGAAACTCAATTTCATATTATATTGAGACTATGATTTTCTGGTATGCGTTTTCCGATAGATTTTGTAAGAAAATGATACTGTTGCAAGTAGATTGCTCACATTCTTGCTCTGAATTTGGACATTTATTAGGGAGTGAGGTCCCTTTTGGGGGATATTAATTGTCACAGGTGGGTACTGATCACTGAGTTGTAAGACCATTTATTTATCTGATAGCCTGTAAAAACATCAAGTGGATTTTTTCTTAGTATTTTAATGCTGAGAGACATGAAATGCAGAAGACACAAAGAAAATGGAGAGGGAGCAATACAAGAAGAGTCTGAGACAGCAAATATAGAGGGTATATTCCCGTCCTTAAACTGACCCAAGCTGGTGAGGACTACGTATGAGTGATCTAGACACTGTCTCTGTTTGGAATGCGAAACAAATCTATGCATGCCTGCATTTTAATCTGCAGCTCAGAAGAAAAAAAAGAAAAAAAAAAAAAAACCAAAAAAAAACCAAAACACTACTAAGTGGCAGCAGCATTTACTTAGTGGTTTCTCAGACAAATCTTCACTTTGCATGATGACAGACCCCCTTGTAACAACAGTCTAGAGATTTGCTTGGTTGACTTATTGATTATTGAAAACAGTGCTTTACTGCTGACTTTCCCAGAAGACTGTGCAGCATGTTTGATTTTAACTCTCCCTTGGTATTAGTAAGAGCAAATATTCATTTTCAGAATGTAAGCTTATTAAGCACGTATCTACAAAAGAACAATTGTTCATGCAAGAGTAAAGTAACTGGGGATTTTGTCAGATGAGATCCAATAAGAAAATTAATGTTATAAACTGTTTGTCTCCATCTGCCATCAAGCAAAATGAGCTTAAAATATCAGCATAGTTTAGCCTGGGACCATTTAGGCAATATATTCTCCATGGAACAAGGTCCACTTCCTACAAAGATAGGTACATATATATAAGCATACACACACACATATATGGATTTTTTTTTTTTTTCCTATATAAACCTACAAATATTCTACATCCATGCCATTGGATCACTTGTATGATGTGCAGGTATGTATTTACAGAATCAAGCCTTAAATGTGTACCACAGATCCATAGAACTGCTGCTATGCCAGTGATTAGTGATTGCAAATATGTTTTTTCTCTTGCGCTCTGACTGAGAACTAATTTTACAGTGAAAAAGGGAATAAAATTAATTGCAGGGTTCTTTTATACAGCTGTTGTGAATGATTCTTCATGCTAACATTGCCTTAGCTATAGGCAGAAAGGGTCAGGGCACAGCGCTGCCCAGGTGGGTGGCAGAGAGGCAGGGGTGG
The DNA here is from genome assembly GCF_000691845.1 of Merops nubicus. NCBI lineage: Eukaryota > Metazoa > Chordata > Aves > Coraciiformes > Meropidae > Merops > Merops nubicus. The sequence continues at coordinate 1,853 of NW_008590083.1, forward strand.
CAGGTCAGGGCAGGAACCTCTCCCCATGGCCCCATCCCACTGCCCCAGAGGCAGCAAGCAGAGCTGGGCTGGGGAGTGTGACCACAACCACAGGGACGGAGCAGCTCTGAGGCCAAGCCCAAGGTCAGCGTCAGCAAAAGATGTGGGGAGGCGTGGGCAGAGCTGCAGTGTAGATCAGCAAGGACCAGGGGCAGGGGCTGGAGCTGAAATGGGGCTGGAGCTCATGGAGGCCTCCTTTCCCCAACAAGGTTTCCTGCAACCCTTTCTCACACAGCTCTGCCCATGAGCTCAGTCAGGGTTACTCCACTGCAACCTGCAGCGCCAGCCTTGGGCACACCTCTTGGAACACTTTTGAGTTGTATGGTTTATCCAAGACCCTATCAGAAAATCACTACATTTTATATATTTTAGAAGGCACTTTTACGAGGGTGTTTTAAAAAAAAAAGCAAAACAAAAAAGGGATCATGAACGATAGTTCATGTTTTGGGTGATAAGTGATATTTTTCTTTCTGTTTTGTTTTGTTTTGTTTTTTTTCCTGAGCTGAGAAGGTGATTTCTGGTGTGCTTTTTGCTTGATTTTTAGACAAGGCCTTTAAAATCTTCAACTCTTCTATTTCTTTTAACTCCAAATAGTGAACAGTATTGAATTGCTTCCATAAAATACAAGTCCCCTAAGGAGACAGACATGATTACAATATTAATACTCCATGTAGCAGCAAATATATGAAGTGGTAACTCATTGCTCTGGGAAGAAATAGACTCCAATGATGAAAGAAACATATCTGAGAGCAAGGCTGCTGTTCCCACCTCTGTGAGTGACTTGTCATACAGTATGCAACAAATCACTTAAGGGTAGGATTTGCAAAAGTTGTCTGAATGAGTGGAGACCACAAGCATGAAATTAGGCAACCCCCATCCTCCTTGTGTATTCAGTAACAAAAATGACTGTAAATGTCCTTCACCTGATATTTGCATTCATACTAGCTATGAAAAGCATAACGTAATGCCTCATGCAGAAAAAATTTTTTTAGAAATCTTTCGCCTTGATAACAGGCTTCATGAGCAACCATATATCCCGTTTCATAAATGATGGAATTTTGTGGACAGATGTCTCTCATTTTGCCCTTCTTGGCTCTTTTCCCACAGACTTGCATCTATTCCTCCCATTCTTGCTACGCCTTTACCCATCCTATATAAGCACTCAGCAATCTCTTATCACAGTCTTAGAGCTATTTACTAACAGGGATTTTGATCCCGCTCTGCCAGGTTGCTGTGGTGCTACCAGTGAAAGCACATCTCCCCTCTCTCACCCCATGAGCAGTGTTGCCTGAGTGCACGTTTCCATGCTGCACTTCCCTTTTTCACTCCTGTCGGGATCCCAAAACCCACCCTGAGATCAAACTCTGATGCATCTCTTCTTGCCACCATGCTGCTGTGAGCTAAGCCTCTAACCTGCTGACAGTGCCATCTGTAAGTAGCAAGGCTGACACATTCGGCACAAAGGGAGCACTGCTGAGGCACCTCTTACCTTTCAGCAGTCTTCTAATGAGCATGTTTCAAAAGGCTTTAGGTTCAAAAATCAGAAGCACTAAAAACCTGTACCACCCCTCAATGGGGACATGTTTGTGTGTGACAACACTCCATCTCCTGTCTCAGTTAGTACCCTAAAGTAGCCAGGAGTATCTCACATCAGGCTTCTAAATTTGGTGCCTACAAACAGAATTTATAAATTGAAAATGAAATCCCTGGAAGCTATTACAGTGAAGGATCCTTTTTTCTGTCTGTCCTTTGACATAAATATATGAAATAGATATGCAATATTTTTCAGAATTTATATTAACCAGCATCCAGGAAGCCTCTGATAAGGCTTTGAGTTGTGTAGTCACACACTTTGCAGAAAAAAAGGCTATGTGTTTTCACCTGCTACATTTCTAGAGTGACAGTTTAAAATCCCAAAAGATTAAAGACACTTGAAAAGGACCACCATCTCCTGACAAAATGGTATCTTAGCCAATACTTGCACTTTTCTTTTAAAGTTGGAAGTGTTATTCTGTTGACTTGAGAGCTTCCCAGGAGTTCTGCCAATCTAACTAGCAGTTTGCTTTGTTGCAAAGAGAGTGAATTCACCTGTTCTCCACAGTCATAGTGCCTAGGGAAAGTTGAATAGTTCCAAATTACAGCAAGAAAGATGTGGACTGGATAATAGTGGGAAAACTAACAGTAGACCTTGGAGGTCACTGCAATGGTAACTCAAGAGACTGTGGACCCTCTCTTGCTGGAAATTTTTGAGAACTGGGTAAACATTTGTCACGAATTCTGTAAGTATGTCTGGGAGGGGACAGGTGAAGGACAGATTAAGATTAATGTTTTAAAGTATTAGGCCAAAATAAAAGAGCAGTTTTCCTTTTGCACTGTCCTAGAAGAAAAGCAGTGTTCCAGTGCTATGCAGCACTGCCCAGAACCCAGCTGTGAAAGCTGTTGTAACAACATTCATCCCGCCGTGCATACAAAATGCACGCTCAGTGACCATTGCACAAATAACTGTGTGTTTACCTACAGCCCTTGCTTGCCTAGCCTTGCATTTTTCTGCAGGCATTGACTGATGCAAGCAATTATGGTGGCTCCATGCATAATTCAGTGCACAAAGACTGGGCCACAATCGTAATTTTTTTTTTCCAAGGGAACATCAATCTTCTTTGGAAAAGAAAAAAGAGGGAAAGATTGGTCAGTGGAAATGGCAAGCAAGCTAGTACCACTGGCCCAAGTGTGTAAGTTATAATTCATTCCATCTCAACTGCAACATTCAAAACATATCATGAGCATCACAAACCAATGTGTATATTGCTACACCAGCTGAATGTGGATCATACAGCAATATACCATATACTACAGTCACTACATGGATTTTGAGTCTCCATTCCTTCCCAAAGACATAAAACTGTCACCAAATTCTGTGCAGTTAATCTAGACTTATTCAGCAGAAAAGTAAAGGAAGGTACTACAGAGATGTCTGTTTCACTCAGAAGTCATTTCTTAGAAGTAAGAAGGTCTTAGACACACAGGTTTGGATAAAAGCAGCATAGAAATCTAAAGACTGAAAGTGCTTTGAAGGAAACAGAACGACCCATCATAACCAAGCAAGAGATTTCCAACAACTAATGTCATAACTAGATGGTAGTCATGATTTTACTGGGAAGCTTGGCAGTGTATCTGAACAAGAGGCTTGACTCACAAATAAGGTGGTGTCATATTCACAGGCCAAGATGCATAGTCTGAATTTATTTATGCTAAGTGCTAGGTGCTTGGTGAGTTAAAAAAAAAAATAGGCATTTCCTACTGAGCCATCAAAACCAGGTCTGCTTAGTGCAAACGGAAACATCCATTATTAGTATCTGAAATACAGAATTTTCTAATTTTTTTTTAATTATGCATCCAGATTGCCCTATCATACTATATTGTGGAGTCCTCAGTGGCTGTTTCACTGGCTTGCCCTTCTCACAATGCTTTTGAAAAAGAAATTTATCTATCCTTATTTAATTGGAAAGCAGTCTAGAAAGTGGGGAGCTTACTCTCAAACAGTTGTTCCTGGATGTTTTTATTGACGTCACGGAATCTTAGCTGCAAGTTTTCATCAGTCTTCTTCAGAGATGATGCATAATCAGCTTAAAAGAAAGCAAACACAGATAAGGCTAAATCACCCTTCAGAGTGTTATTGGATTTATCACTTAATGCAGAAGCAAACCATTTTTCATCTCCTATTTCCCTAAATAAGAACTCCAGAACTAGTCATAACTCTGCTGCTCCTTATATTTTATGTATGTTTTAACTATCTTTTTGACTTGATCAAAATACTGATCTGTTATGAGCTAAGAAAAATTTCACATTGTTCAGGAATATATCATTACTAACCTGCCTTAGAAACACCCAGGTTGTGATACACTTCTCTGAAAGAAGAAAGAAGCAGAAAAGGAGACCTTCATCAGAAGTGATCCGAGCTGAAGACAGAAAGGACTGACCTTAAATAGTCTCAAACCCACCTCATTGAATTTTTGCTTCCCAGTGAAGCTGTAAACATCAAAATAGGCTGACGGCAACAGACTGCTGGTACATGGAGCGATGCAGAAGGTTTCTTCTCACCTGCTCTGGATTTAGTGTTGAGTCATTTAATGTGTGGTATCATATTTTGACCCTTGAGAGACTAAACAGTGATAATCCTGCAGAGCATGATATCAGTAATCTCCTTGTTGCTGCAAATGCCAACAGAAGCTCTGCTGCTTGTACAGTTTGGTCCCAAAGCAGCCAAGCTCCTGGAAACATCTTTGAAGTCTGTACTTATAGGAGTGCTTGGCTGAATGGCTCCGGGTCCTGAGAACATGTGAGGGAACAGAGTTTTCATACAAAGAGTATCCAACAGAGGTACCACATGATTCTCAGGGTCCAAATAAAACAAAAGGCTACCCTTTCCTACCGTACATCACAGCATCACAATTCTAATGCAAACATACATGCTCACATGTTATCAGGAGCAGTCACATGGATTCACCAAGGGGAAATTAGGCTCGGCCCCTTTTAGCCTTCTATGATGGCAGGACTGGCTGGGTAGAGGAGGGGAAAGCAGTGGATATTTTCTACCTCAACTGCAGCAAGGCTTCTGACACTGTCTTCCATAACATACTCATAGGTAAGCTCAGGAAGTGTGGGTTAGATGAGTGGACAGGGAGGTGGATTGAGAACTGGCTTGAATGGCAGAGGTAAGTGGGTTGTGAACAATAGCACAAAGTCCAGTTGGAGGCCTGAAGATAGTGGTGTTCCCCAGGGGTCAGTACTGGGTCTGGTCTTGTTCAACAGAGTCATTAATGACCTGGATGAAGGGATGGAGCATACCCTTAGCAAGTTGTCTGATGGTACGAAATTGGGAGAAGTGGCTGACACACCAGAAGGCTGTGCTGCCATTCAGTGAGACCTGGACAGGCTGGTGAGTTGTGCAGAAACCTAATGAAATTCAAGAAGAACAAGTCTAGAGTCCTGCACCAGTACAGGTTAGGGGTTGACCTGCTGGAAAGCAGCTCCATGGAGAAAGATCTGGTAGTCCTGGTGGACAACAAGTCAACCATGAACCAGTAGCATGCCCGTGTGGCCAAGAAGGCCAGTGGTTTCCTGGGATGCATTAAGAAGAGTGGGACCAGCAGGTCAAGGAAGGTTCTCCTGCCCCTCTACTCTGCCCTAGTGAGGCCACAATCAGGAGTACTGTGTCCAGTCCTGGGATCCCCAGTTCAAGAGAGACAGGGAACTACTGGAGAGAGTCCAACAGAGGGATACAAAGATGGTCAGGGGACAGGAACATCACTCTTAACAGGAAAGGCTGAGAGGTCTGTGTCTGTTTAGCCTGGACAAGAGAAGACTAAGAGGGGATCTTGTCAATGCTTATAAATGCTTAAAGGGTGGGTGTCAAGAGAGTGGCGCCAGTCTCTTTTCAGTGGTGCCCAGCAACAAGACAGTGGGCACAAACTAGAATGCAGGAAGTTCCATCTAACACGAGGAAAAAGTTTACCGTGAGGGTGAGAGACCACCGGAACAGGCCACCCAGAGAGACTGTGGAGTCTCCTTTTCTGGAGAATTTGAAAACCCACCTGGTCACAGTTCCTCTGCATCCTCCTCTAGTCAAACCTGCTTTAGCAAGTGACTTGGACTAGATGATCTCCAGAGGTCCCTTTCCATCTCCTACCAGTCTGAGATTCTGTGACATATAAATATTATACATGCTTGCAAATGTACCCCCACACACATACAGCTAATCTCAAGATCTGTAATTAGTTGCTAGCAGGGGAAAAGGAGCACAAAAAAAATTCCAGGTATTACTAAAATTGTTTAAACCCTCAAGTAAAATCTCATTAGCATACAATACTCTTTATATTCCACATAGCTCCATTGAAAGTTTCAGTGCAAAAATTATCTACATAATTTCTTATATACAACCCTCACAGGCTGAGCCTGGTCCCACCATGAGGCACTTTCCTGAAGCTTGAAAGCTGTTTAATCTTCTTTTCTAGCCCCTTTCGAGATGACTTCTGAATGGACTCTCTAAGCTTCTTACACTAAAAGGTGATCATAGTGCAAGGCCAGAAGTTCTCAAGTTCCCTTCAAAGGGTGGACACATGCTAAGCCTGACCAGCTATTGGTAAACACCGATAGCTTTCAACCTCTTCTACAAAAGGGTCTGTATATACTGGAGCAAATATATACATATTAGAAATTTCCTCATGGCAATAAGAAATCACTAGGAAATCACCAGGAGGGAGAAAAAGACAAATATTTTTAAATGAATGGTCTGAACCTTTCCCTTTGTGACTGATTGAAATGAGAGCTATTCAGCCTTTTATTATGAAACACCGAGGTTCTGGAGTATATTTTTTCCTTTCTTTAATTTAGATCTGTGAAAAAAATTGGCATGAAATACAAGTAAATGACAAAGCACTGAAAAATAGGTCATTTGTCTGTAAAACCAGATATAATCCCCAAAATAGCAAAACAGAGAAAAATGCATCAAAATGTATTAGAAGTGACAAGCCATATATTACACAGGCTATTTATGCAACTGTACATCACATATCAGTACCAGTGAGTCACAGAAGCCTAACGTGAAATGTAAGAGGCATCACAGAGATTAATATTAATTAAAATAACAATTACCGTTTAATACAGCATTCTGCTAGATATGGTGACAGATAAAAGACTAGTGAGGTGTTCACAATAATAAGCAAAATAGACATTTCCACCCTGGGGTAGGTACATATATACCCATAGATGTATATATTGCTTATAGGAAAGAGCTTTGGAAATATATAAATCTCCATGAATACATCAATTTAAATTCTACACTAACCTTCCTCATTTCAAAATTTCTCTACTGGGACTGCAAGCTTATTTAAAAACCCCATAGCTATTGCCTTGCACAGGCACTATATGTCTTATGAAGCAGTGATCAGCCTTTGGGTTTACCAAGTTCCTTTGGGTTTTCATTCACTGTGTTTCATTTAATTTCATCTGGCTTCAGTTACCCCTGGATACCTATTGTCAGGGCACAGTGAGGCTGGGGTGGGCAGCAGCAGGGCAGTGGGACAGCTTGGGGCAGGCACCATCCCCAGCATCCCTGTTCCCCACCTCCAGGGGTGACCAGCAAGCCAGGCTGGGGATGGCCATGGGGACAGGGCACCTCTGAGGCCGTCAGGGAGGCAAAAGTGGGGTCAGCAAGGGAGATTAATAGGGACAAATAGAGCTGCAGTATAGCTCAGGCAGGACTCAGCACGAGGGCTGAAGCTGAAATGCAGCTTTCAAGCTGAAGGATGAGACTTCCCACTGTTCCTCCTGGCCATGTCGCTGCTTTCCAGCAGTGAGATCCCAGATTGCATGGTGGCCTGATGTCAGAGGCAGCCACATGGACAGCAGGCAAACCACCAGGGTCAGAGGGGACATAGCAAAGCTTGTCCATGCCATCAAGCACATTTTCCAGTCTTTCCTGCTGGAATTCACTGGATTTCAAGTTTTACCTAGACAATAAAAACCACAAAGTGTATGGTAAGATAGGACTGATGGATGTGGCCTCCAATCTCTATTTCGGAGGGCCACAGAAGAAAGAAGCGATGCCACAGATTTAACACAGTGACAATTTTCTGCCCCTCTGGCCTCTTTTCATGAAGCATGATTTGTTTTAGACAGAGATTTACAACATTGCATCCTAGCCACCTATAAATGCATATGTAGGATACTGGCATCCTCACGCTGATTCTGCACTGAGTTCCTATTGATGTCCCTGAACATAAGAGTTGAGTCAGACCCACTCTGCTAATCACTTTAATCTGAGAAACATTGAATTTGCTTCTGTGCAGGCCAAAATCTTGGATCTTACTTGAATAACTTTGCTGCAATGACTGGAAGACTGTGGAAAAGCTACATAGATGGGAAATGAGGAAGTGCTGCATGTGCTGCTGTCATCAGCAAGGATGTGAAACAAGGTATTTCTTGATGGGGGTTTGAGGGGATTTTTATATCACCTGAGTTTTGTGATTTAATCACCAGAGTTTTCACCTGATGATACATGTAAGCAGGACTGTAGATCAGAACACAGACCTGGTGGCAAACACATGTGCAGCCTTCTGTTCCACAAGGCATCTCAGGAAGGTCTATGAAATCATCTGGACTGAGTCAAGAAGTAGCTTGCCAAAAAAACATCACCATCCCCTATCAACCAAAGACATCCCCTTGACCTGTGAAATTTCAGATCAATATAGTAATTTTTTTACTAATTATGGTATTGTTTGCTGAGGTGGTATTCGTTTCCCATTACAAGATTTCTGCCCTGATAGGTTAGAGGTACTCTGGCCTGCCTTACAGCTGAAAGGGTTGTACCCTTTATGGATAACATTTGTAGGTAGAAGAGAAAAAGGTCATTCATAATTATTTTTCTGGTATGCTGGCTTAGCTACTCATTTGGTTTATCACATGTCCTTTCTGACACAACATGAAATAATAAGAGAGTTAGGTTGTCTTTAGGGAAAACAGGCATCCAGCTTGCAGAACACATCATTCAATAACACACTTCAAAGGAATCCATCTCCTTTCAATACATTCAGGGATTTGTTCACCAGTTTTGGTTGAGCTGCTTGCAAAATAGATAGAAGAAACCTCTTTGTGTGTTATAACCAGATGCCATTTGCAGAGCCTGTGACATATGGTCCTTCAGACGTGGAGATAATCACAGAGGATAATTTTTGAGAGCCCGTTAGGATTCCAGAGTAGCTGTCTCTGCCATGTGGTGCTTGCTGATGTCTAAATATGATAAATTCACTCACTTTATTTTCAAAAACACAGCTGAAAGACTTTCAAAAGGAATATCAAGAAAGCAAGAAAGTATCAACACTAACTACTCAATCAAAGTGAGAAATAGATTCCTTATTCCGTCCAACTTCAAGGCAAATTAATGAACTAAATAGAAATCTGCAGCTGAAACTCACTGATATGAGAATAATCTAATTTTCCACAATGAACGCAATGAGAATTTCAAGGGAGCCTACACAAGCTTTTGTTCAATACAGGGCATAGTCAGGCAGTCCCAGTCTTTAGCACCACTAAGAAAACACCAAAAA
>NW_008590084.1:0-4995 GCF_000691845.1 Merops nubicus
AAAAAAAAGGAAAAAGGGAAAAAGAGGAAGAGGGGAAAATGGGAAGGGGAAAGGGAAAGGAAAAAGGAGAAGGGAAAGGGAAAGGGAAAGGGAAAGGGAAAGGGAAAGGGAACGGGAAAGGGAAAGGGAAAGGGAAGGGAAGGAAAGGAAAGGGAAGGAGAAAAGTGGAGAGGGGAGAGGGGAAAGGGAAAAGGGGAAATGGAAAGGGAAAACAGGAAGGGAAAAGGAGAAGGGGAAGGAAAAATGGAAGGGGCAAAGGGAAGGGGAGCGGGGAAGGGGCTGCGATGCCCTGCGCTGGGGCAGCCACCCTGCAGTGACCCGTGTCTGACACACCAGCACATCCTCAGCCCCTCCGGGCTCGGACAGAGGAAACTGGGCAGACACAGCCAAATTCCTGAAAATTATTTTTTCATTTTCTCCTTTATTAGTTTTTTATTAGAGGGAAAAATAAACGTAAGCTGACTCTGCCCCAGTGCAATCTTCACCAGGAAAGCTCCTGGCTGCACAGAGGCTCCCCTCGGGCTCTGAGCACTGTGGGTCTGGCTGCACCCCCTCCTCTAAGTCCCCCTCCATCACCCCTGGACCCCAGCGTGGGGCAGGGTCACATCCTGCAGCCCAGAGAGCGGGTGCTGGTAGGAGGTTGGGGCTGCAGCAGGGCAAGGCTGCAGCAGGGCACCCGCCTCTCCCAGCCTCTGGGAGCCAGGAAAACACCCAGATGCCAGTCCTGGGCTCTGGTGAGCTGGGAAAGGCACTTCCCTGCCTTTTGGGGGGGTTGAAGAGAGGTGCTGAGGTGGTGCTCAGCAGCCACCCGGGAGCTGTGGGGCTGCAGGCATTGAGTTTGCCACACGGTTGGTCCCATCCTGCTTTTCCCAGACCTGGCTGGTGGTCCCTGCACGGAGGATGAGACACCCCCAGGGGTGAGGAGGGAGGAGAAGCCCCGGGCACCTCCTCTGGCTCCACAGCAGGGGCACAGAGCTGGGTTTTGGGGGCTCTTGGGACCCCCCTGCCCAGCACGGATGTGTCCCCACGCTCTCAGCGGGCAGATGGGGTGCTGTGACACCCTGGCCACCCACAGCCACCAGGCTGGTGCCCTCCCCACCGTGCCAGGGCTGGGGAGGGCTGCCAGGATCCGTCGCCCTCTTGCAAAACCACTCGAGGATCTGGAATCAATTATTCTCCGGGCCCAGGAATTAGCACACTGCAAAAGCCAAATGACTTCAAGAACCTGGAAAGGGGTCGGTTTTTGCTCAAATTGTCACCTGCTGACCCTGCCCCTACCCTCAGCGTGGGGAGCTGTGTCCCTTAGAGGGCAGGAAAGCCCTCACCCCCCCTCTGCAGCCCCAGCCCAGGGCTGAAGGGAGGTGTTGCTGCTCGCTCCCCACGTCAGAGGAGTTTTTCTCAGTCCTGGCTGAAGTTCTCCAGAGCTCGGTCCAAGGGGAGAATTGACCCTGGGGCTGCCACGTGTGCCCTCCCAGCGTGGGCTTGGGGGGGTGCTGGGTCACACCCAGCCACCTCCCACCCCAAAAGCATCTCTGGGTTACCAGCGATGCCTCTTTATCTGCTCGCCCTGCTGAGGGACTAGAGCAGAGCAGCTCAGGGGACTGGAGGAGGTGTCCCCCTGGAGGCTCTCAGGGAGGAGGAAACCTCACAGAGCAGGTGACTGAGCTGTGGATGGCTGCTGGAAAAGCAGATCCTGCCCCCTCGGGTGTCTGTGGGGGCTGGTGGCAAGGTGCCCAGGCTCGTTCTCAACCCTGCTCTTCAGCAGTCATCCCCTGTCCCCTCTTGCTCCTTCAGCCTGCAGGGAAATAACCCTCCAGTGATGACAAAGGGATAAAGCAGAGCCCTCCGAGAGCTGCCCACGGAGTGGGGGGCACCTCCCAAACCCTTCCTCGGCTGCAGCCCATCCCCTCTCTTCCTCAGGGGTGGGTGTTTAGCCCCTGGATGCAGCAACTGCCAGAAATTCCAGGAATATGCTCTCCTGAGCCCAGCAAACCCACCAGAGGGGTGTCTGGGGGAGCAGGAGGAGACCCTGGCGAGCTCTTCCCCCTGGGATAGGATGCGGATGAAGTCAGGGGTGGCTTCCACGCCCCGATGCCCCCACCCCTGCCCAGCTGCCCCCCTTTCCACCCCCTCAGCCCTTTCTCCTGGCTCCAGCTGGAGAGAACTCCTGCTTTTTGCTGGCGGAGTGAGCTGGAGCAAATCAACACGGGATTTGCATTAACAGCAGTCGCTACAACAAGCTCCCAGCCAAACACAATATTAGAAACTCAGTTTCCCCTCCGTCCTTAGTGCTTCCAGATGGAGCCCCTCGTGCAGACCGAAGGGTGGGGGTGACCCCCCCCTACTCGTCCTGCTCTCAGCATGGACCTTTCCTCCAGCCCCAGGCTCTGGAGGGGGTGAGGAGGGACAGATCTGCCCTTTGTCCCAGCTCCCAGCCTGGTGCTGAGGCAATGAGGGGACTAGTGGCTTCCCTGCTTCCAGAGCAGCAGATTGAGTTCCTTTTACATCTGAGAAAGCTGGGAGGGTTTTTAGGGGAAAAAAAAATGATATCAGGACATTCTGAAGGTCTCTTGGGGTCTATCGAGGGGAAGACATCCTTGGAATAACATAAGCAGCCCCAGCCCCTCCTTCTGAGGCCGGCCAGGAACTGGCCTCTCCGGGCACTAAAATGGCTCTAGCAGAGTGCTAAAAATATTCACGACCCAGGAGGGACTCGTGAGCACTGAACAGGCCCCAGGGATCCAGCAGGTAGCGAGCCCTGGCACGGGCTCCTTGGCTTACACCTCACCACACACGTTTGCCTTTGCCATGGAAACCTCCTGAGGAAGGTCCCACCACCCTCTGCCAGGACATCCCCATCTCTCCGAGCTCTCAGGGGGAGGAAACACCTCACCTCGTGCAGCTGCAGGGCTGCAGCCCTGCCCCAGCAGCACCCAGACCCCCTGCACCCATGGGTGCTGCTCTGCCCCCCTTCCACAGCTTGGGAAGCCCAGCTCATTTTTGGGCAGACTTGGCATGAGCCCAGCATTGCCTTGGGAGCAGCTTCTGCTCTTCTCAGCCACCCCAGTAGGAGCTGGGTTTCACTGCTTCCTCCAGGGTTAGTTACTGGGCTCCTCCACCAGCTGCTTGTTGGTTTTGGGGACAAAAACTCAGGTCTAGCTGAATTTCCCCCAAATCTCAGCAGGTCCCATCAGCGCTCGCAGGGGGTCCCTGGCTCCCGGCTCCGTGGGTTGTTAGAGGGTTTATAGGGTGGCTGATGGGCATGGAAACCAACATTCACCCCAACCCCCTTCCCAGAAAGCTGAGAAAAGCAGGAGAAACTGGGTACAAGACACCCAGTAAGGGGGTGAGTAAAAATGTGGCAGGACCAGAGGCTCCGGGCACAAAATTCCCACACGTGGAATTAGAGCTGAGCACCTTATTTTTTTCAGGGTGGGGGTGGACAAGCTCTGGAACAGGCTGCTCAGAGAGGTTGGGGGGTCTCCATCTGTAGAGATACTCAAAACTGGCCTGGACATGGTCCTGGGCAACCTGTTGGTCACCTAGACCAACAAGACCAACAAGACCAAGACCCCAAACGGTCCTGGACATGGTCCTGGGCAACCTGTTGGTCACCTAGACCAACAAGACCAACAAGACCAAGACCCCGGAGGGGTTGGACTGCATGATCTCAGGAGGTTCCTTCCAACCTGAAACGGTTCTAACCCCTGTACAAAAGGCCTTCAAGCTGATCATAAAAGTCAAATTTAAGTCACAAATGTCTTGGTTTTCACAGGGAGCTTTTGCAGCTGCTGCTTCCCCAATTCCCAGGTGCCCAGGGTGACATCCAGGGGGGTTTGGGATCTCTCCAGAGATCACTCCACAGCCTTTCTGGGCAGCTGCTCCAGGCTCTGCACCCTCCCACCAAAGAAGCTTCTCCTGCTGCTCAGGTGGCACCTCCTGGCTTCCACTTTGTGCCTGCTGCTCCTTGTTGTCTCCCTGAGCACCCCTGACAAGGGTTTATAAGCAGCAGATTTGCTCTGTGTCTTAAAGCAAAGCCCCTCGTAAAACCTGCCAGCCCTGCAGGGAGATAAGCAGCAGGAGAGAAGATTTTTCTTAGCACAAGCTCATCTTCTGGTCAGAAATCATTAGATTCCTGCCTCAGGAAGGTGCCGTGGAAGGAGGAGCTCTGATGAAGAGCCCCCTTTGGGGGTGGCCAAAGGTAGGGGGACATTCTCAGGCCATTGCAGAGCCTTTGCCAGCCCCCAGCTGCTTTCCCAGCCCCCCAAAACCCCTGCAGGAAGCTGGTTTGCCACTGGTTTCTGGAACACAGGCACAGAACCACCCCAGCTCACAGCACAGCCCCTGTTTTGGGGTGCCTTTGGTGGATGAGAGGAGCAGCTGGTGATGTGGGGAAAGGCTGCTGGAGATACAGGCAGCTGGTGCAGGATGGACCAGCCCAAAGGCTGCTCTGTGCTTCCCAAGGGGTCAGTCTGGGGCAGAGCTGGGGTGGGGTGACCCCAGGAAGGGGAGCTCCTGAGCAGCCTGCAGGTGATGGCTGGGAGGAAAAGGCCACGAGGCTCAGGTTGGAAAGTGCTGGGAGCAAACATCCGTGCTCAGCACCCCTCTGAGGGATGCTCTGCACCTTTCTGACCCACTACACAGCAAGGACAAAGTGGGGGGACCCGGGCTCAGATGCCCAGTGGCCAGGAGGTGGATGGGAGCAGAGGGCTGGGAGCCCCAAGAGGGCTCCCCACAGAGGAGGGAGGGTATCAGGACTATTTTTACACCCACAAAGATACAAAAAGCCAAATGGTGGAGGATAATTGCTCAAAAAACACCAAAGGGGTGCTTCATATTTCTTGGCTCCTTGACAGAATGAGCACAGCGAGCCTTCCCCAGCTTCCCTTTCATTCTTCTCCAAAAACATCACTTTCCATGGGGAGGGGAGGAAGAGGGGGAGGAGTGGGAAAGAAACGAGCATCGTGGGGAGCTGCCCCTGCCCTGCCCCGCTGC
>NW_008590084.1:5012-5353 GCF_000691845.1 Merops nubicus
CGCCCCCCGCCCTGCCCCCCTGCCCCAGCGTGCCCACAGCCCCCCCAGCCCCCCTGCCCTCTCCCAGGGCTATTTCCCAAGCTCAGAGAAGTCTCTGAAGCCTCCTGCTGGGCTCGCCCCCCGTCACCAGGTGCCCTTGGAGAGGCAGCAGGCAGCTCTGGGTCCTGGCAAGCCAGGAGCAGCACCAGGGAGTGCCCACCTGGCTGTGGGCACGGGATGCCAGGGTCGTGGTGGGACGTGGGGATGGAGCTCACCTGCTGCCAGCACCCCAGCCAAGGAACGGTTCTGGAGGTGCAGGAGGGCGTCCTCAGGGCTGGGGTGGAAAATGGGCACAAGAGCTG
>NW_008590085.1:0-11685 GCF_000691845.1 Merops nubicus
GGGGGAGGGCTTCTTTCTCCCCCGTATGTTCTGTGCGTTCTTCATCCCACCTGTGAGTCCTGTAAAATACAACCTAGAGACCCCCCTCTGTGCTCTCACGGAGCCCCGTGCAGGACTGGTAGAGAACCTGCCTTCTTTAAATGTACATTAATCAAGAACAGCCCTCCTCCAACCTCTGGAATAACAGCAGCATAAATGAGCTGACTCAGCACTCCTCTGCTCCCTGGCCCTCCTGTCCAAGTGCTCGTTGATGCACAAGGAATACTTACACAGTGGGCAAATGCACCACACCTTTGGACTTGGTCTCCACATTTTTTTTTGACTCCATTGTAAGTAGGACTGTCCTCCCCACATCCAGTCCTACTTACACATGCATCCTGCATCTCCTGTTTTGTCTTATTTATGGATGTTAATATTCTCTTCGTTGTGCATTGGATTTATTCATGGGTTTGCCCTAGGAGCCTCAGTTGGGGTCTGCCTCCCCACTATGAGTCACTAGGGAATACATTTAGGGATAGATACAGAGTAAGAAAACGGTTCTTGCCTCAAAATATTTACAATCCGTCTGTGTGTGTGTTTATAAAATAGCAGAGGTATGTATACTTTTATATAAATATTTATATGAACCGTAGGAGAAGGAGGCTCTGGGGTGCTTAAAAAGATGGAGTAAATCAGCAGTGGTTTTATCAGACTTGCTGCATAAGTCATCATCAAACCTGTTTTCTCTACACTGCTTGTGACAGCACTTGGTCTCTCTGGTGGGCATGATGAACTAAGATACATTCCAGGTGATTTGGTTCAGTCTAAAGGGACTGGCACCTACCCCTCCACCTCCCCATCCCACTCCTGGCAGTGGCTGAAATGTGGGGGTAGATAGGAGGGGTGACCTCAAACCGTCTCCACTACACAGTAACAATCTCTGAGAGTTACTCACTCTTGTGTCCTGACAAAATATTTTTTTCAGGTGGCTGTTTTAGTGGTTTGAGTCTTATTGCTGGAGTTCCATGCTGTAACGTGTTCCCTGTTGGAGAACTTTGGTTTCAGATCTCTCCCTTATTTCTTTCCTGTTGTTGAAGTTATTTTTTTTAAAACACAGCTACTCTAAAACCGTTGCTAAGGTCCTGCAGAAGCAACGTCCCACTTTCCTCAAAGCTACTCTTGCCAATAGAGGTTGACTTTGATGTTCTTGGCACAGCGTTGCCTTCAGCCCCTGATGGGTAGGTCTGGCCAGGAAAAGGAGCTCCTGGTGGTGGTGGTTGCTGAAGCACAGGTGGTGTGCGAGCTGAGAGGAAGAGGATGTTGGAGCCCTTGGGCCCAGCTCAGAGCTTTGAAGTCATTTCAGGCTGGCGGCCAACTGTAAGCTCACTCACGACTGTGGGTTCATCAGGATTCTATTTCTAGCAGGCAGATGTGTCGTTCAGCAACCACAATGGGCACTTGTCACTCTGGCCACCACAGTGGCCCCCAGTCACTCTGAGCATCCCTCCTTTCTTGCAGGGGTGAGGGGTCTGTGGCACCCCATGGGACCTGGTAGTGTAACACCCTCTGTGTCCGGGTGGGGAATCCTGATGTAAAGATTCTTCCTGAAGTGAGATCTGAACACTTTGCATGACCTGGTGCTTCTGCTGAGCCTCAGTCTGAGTGAAACATTCCCTCTTCTTCAGTCAGAAGCACAGAGACAATTTAAATAGCTCCTGCTGCTAGTGATGATTTCATTGGAGATAAAAATAAATAGGGAAAAACAAACAAGACGCAGGAAAGGCGCCGTGTGGCTGCAGAGTGTCCTGACGTGAAGACCCTGAGCTCAGGGGTGTTGTATGTGTGTTGAGCCATTTCAGAAGGAGATTTGGCTCCCCATGGAAGTCACTGGCTCAGCAGAACTCTGGATTTGGCCTGGTGTGCACACTGACAATCCCCTTACAATTTCTTTGAACACAGATGAGACCTGATCTTTTGCCACAACACTGAAAGCTGGCTCCTGTGCCCAGGAACACTGTCGAATCCAAACAGTGGTGAGGAAAGTAATGGTGCCAAGGGTATAGGGCTGGATTTTCCTGTGTGCTCAGCTGACCTTTTGGAACTCAAGAAAAAGATTGTCTGAAGGGCTCAGCACCTGCAGAGCTCCTGGCTAAGCAGGCATTGCTGGGACCCCGGGGGCCGTGGAGCCTTTAGCTGCAGCACGGGCGGTCAGCAGTCAGGTAACAGCAGAACTGCACCGTGATGAGCTCATGGCTGGGGGGGGAGCCCACAGAGAGCAAGAAGCCAGGTGTTTTATTGCAAACTAAAACTTCGGGGCAGTTTTGCCATCCAAGAACGCTGACCCTGCTTAGCCACGGGGAGATTTTGTGCCCTGTAATCCCACACTGATCTGGATTACTTTTTTATTTAAAGAAACTGACCTCCAGCAGCCACACCAGGCCTCTCTGGCCCAGCAAGCGAGTGCTGAGCATAAGTAAAGAAACAAAAGTTGTAATTCACAAAAAAAGGTAGTGACCCATATTGGGCCTCACTCAGAAGGAAAAGAGTGGAGCGTTATCTCACATAGATCTTGACATTTTGTTAGTAGATTAAGTAGTTTAACAAGTCTTATTCATTCTGTTTCTCAGTAAATTAAGGGTTACCAAATAATCAGCAAAATTGCTAAGAAATAATGCATCATTAAAATTCTGTCTGCTTCTTAACTAGCAGCCAGTTTCGTTTGCTTTTAAAGGGAGAACACAATTCTCCATAATGCAAGTATTAAGTAAAGACACAGGAAACCTATGTTTACATCTCTGATGTGACACAGACTTCATGTGTGCCTTTGGGTAGGTTCCCCAGCTTCTCTGTGTTTTAAATGTACTCCAGAACTTCTCTGTCTCCCAAAGGTATCCCAGTGCTGGTGTAGGTGATGCTTAGATGCCTTGTTAGTGGGGCTGTGGTGGTCATAGTACGTGCAGGAGCAAATAAAAGGCAGGACTGTCAGAGGCCCAGCAGGTGCTCAGGCAGTTTGCCCTGACTCGCAGTGCGTGTCACACCAGTCACCCACAGTCCCCTCCCTCTGTCAATACCATTCTCATGCATCTTCCTGAACATTCTCCATGCTGTTGCTAATTTTAACCTCTGTGCTCCACTGAAAAAGTCTCTTAGACACCCTCAGGTATTTCATGCAACTGTGTAAACTCAGGCAGTGCTCACTTAACTATCTTCATCTTTATAACAGAATAAGTCCTGAAAGACCTGCAGTTAAACTCCCAGTTTAGGCTTCTTCCTAAAAATAGTCCTTGGGTTGCGTGTGGGTTGAGACATGATTTCATACCTGCTATTCTGGAACTTCTTTCCTGACCATCAGCACCGCCTGGTTACAGCCCCTCCTAAGTGCACTTCCTTGAGGAGACTTCTAGGAGATAAATGGTGGGTGTGATGTTGCGAGGCTGCGGGTGTTTGTCAGCAGGGAGGAGGTCCCTGTCCCCACGGGTGAGTGCAGGAGCTGCTGCTCAGGGCACAGCCTTGCTGACAGAGGTATCCCCAGAGCCCCACCTCCTGCCACGCCTGCTTTACCTCTGCCTCCTGGTGCTGCCCGAGCTTCCTCTTTCTTCTTTCTAACTGGAGCTGCAACGCAGTAGCCCTGGATGCCTGTAAGTCTGGGAGACAGCTCCTCACCTCCATGCTGCTGTCAGAAAAAAAACATTTGAAAATAAACCCCTCATGATGAGAGAGAACACTACTTCCCATTTCTGCTCTGGGGGTTCCAACCCTCTGAAGTGCTCTGTGATCCACAGACCTTGCCCTTGTCACCTGGGTAACTCAGCCCCTCATACACCTCTGCCTGTCTCCTAATCTTACAGTTAGTGCTACAGTGTTTTCGCTTAAAAGCCCCATTTCCTGGAGTCACATGGTTTCCTGTAAACCTCAGCTTTCACTGTAATGACAAAATAAAAGCAAACTCGTCATGACTTCAGAAAAAAGAATAAAAGAATTTTGCACAGGTCCCAGAAGAAGACAATAAAGAACACCATTTTATTTTGTTTTAAAATTAGCTTCCCATCACTTTCCAGGTGGTTGAGTGCATGTGTTTAACAGGTCACGTGCAAGGTTACACATACAGTGTTAGGAACTGAGGCAACAAGATGTTAAGGCTACACGAAACAGGAAGATGACTGCAGGGATGGAAGTGCAATCAAGTTACATGCATCTTAAGCCCAGCTTTCCCCCAGCTGCCTTGCTGGAAAAGCAACTGTTAACTTTATACCAGTGAAAGACCTTGTTTACAAGGGTCAGATTGGGCATGGTGAGCAAAACAGAATATTACAAAGTTAAAGCTGCAACAAAACCTCAATTCTTTAACAAAATGTCATCTGTGTGTGACAGAGGAACAGTCACTATGAAGCTGAAAGCTTATGAAGTGGTGACTGATGGCTTCATTGTGTTTGGGACAATTTCAGAAAGCGATTCCTCAATACTTGCTGGAAGAGCAGTTTTTCCACTCTTCCTTAGGCTGGTAGCCAGGCTGGTCTTTCCCAGAAGTGACGAAAATAAGCAGCTTTAGCTGGAACTCTCCCGACACTTTCCAGCAAAAGGACTCTTCCAATACAGCCCCACCAAACAAAAGCATGATTGTTCACAGGCCCATTAAAATGCCGCTTGCAGATGTCAAGTTAGAAGAGGAAACCAAGCTTTGATAGATGCCAGTCGCTGGCCACCATCAGGCTGCCATCACACTGGTGATTCATGCAGAGTGTGCCAAGAAAGGCCTCGAAAGCTCTATGTAATGTGGGATTTCCTTCCTCTGCCTCTCCCAGGGCAGCAGTTCACATGTGGCCCAGGTGAGCTTTAGTCTCTGAAGGGATGAGAGGCTGGAGAGCCAGCAGAGGTGTGTATTAGGAAGAGGAAGCAATGAAGTCTTACACTTATTCGGGCTTCTGGGACTGCTTGTGTTTCATGCATTGGCTCTTTGCACATTAAACAGGGGAAACAAAAGCAGCCAGAGTTGTCTCCCAGCTTTGGCAGGACTCTTTCATTCTCAGTGTTGTTGCTTATGATGTACACAAGCAGCTGGGCGCTTACAAGAAGCCAGGACACTAATGGGGCAGAAAATCCCCCACAGCTCATTTTCTTTCTCTAAAGCTGACAGTTCCTGTCTGCAGCAGGATGCAAATGGTTGTTATGATGCAGGGCAGAGGAGCTGCAGGGGTCTTACCTCCAAGCCCAGAACAAGCTGCAGATTCCTGGGCAAGCACACCCAGGTGGTTTTATTACCTGCAGAAGAGCTGCTTTCTCCACTCTGACCTCGGAGTCTCTACCTTTGTGCATAAACATGGGGAGGTGACCAGTGACCAGGAGCCTGTGAAGGTGAGCACACATTTAGCTGGGGAACCGATTCTGCGGCTGATTTCCCAGTCCCCAGAACTTCACTGCCTCACATTATAGCTCAAGCACTACGAAGGAACCGCAGGGTTGTGCAACAGCATTGAGGTTAACAGCTCTGGAGCTACTGAAGAGCCCCTGGGGTTGGAGTTGGTTGCACCCTCTCGTGCTGCCCCATGGGACCCCTTTCCCCACATGCCCTCGGACTGCCTGGAGGACTGGAATTTCTCCTGGTTCTGCTGCTCTGTGTAGAATCCCCGTGCTGCCAGGACAGCCTCGCCGTGCCTTTTGAGGGAGGCCAGTATTATAACCATTGCAACTGCTGAAAGGTTAACTTCTATGCCAGCAAGTATAGCTTGTGGAAGCTCCACTCCGTGGTCCCGTGGCAGCTGGCAGGAAGCATATCAGATGGAGAGCAGTGACATTTGGTAGCACCACGATTTTTGGCCGCATTTCTCGTTTGCGAGCGATTTCTGCAGTTACAAAGCAGGTGGCCCCTTGAAGCCTGACAACACGGAGTTCACCGGGCTGTTTGAGAGCCCTGAGCCCAGGGGCTGGGCCTGGAGGGCGGCAGCTCGCCGGGTTGCCCTGGAAGAGGCCGTTTCCACCCCCAGCAGGTGAGCAGTAGCCTGTGTCCCCCAGCAGAGAGCACTGCAGCCCCAGGGAGGGTCTGCGCGGGGGGAGGCGGAGTCCCGCAAATCGATCATAACCGTTCTGAACGGGCTTTGGTTTATTGCTGTTTTGAAGGGTGTTTCTTCTCTTTCCTTCCTCACGGCTTTTATTTCCTGGCAATGAATACATTAACAAGTCAAACCACTCGCAGCTTTTCAGGGGAAGGTGAACAGTTCACAGTCAGGGTCACATGTGGCAGTAAAAACTCCGCAGGGTTTTTACAAGGGTCAGGGCAGGGTGTGGGGCTGCTGCCCCCACGCAGCTCAAGGGTGAGGGTCAGCACAGAATGCTGAGCTTGTCTTTAAAGAGCCTGTGACCTTAAAAATAGCATGGTCTGAGTATCTCTTGATTTTGGTACAGAAGCAATTAGAGATGGTATTCTCAAACGTGTCTCCAGGAATACAGCAAAAGCTTGCTCCTCTGGCTCTGGGATGAGGTTCAGCTCAGATCATTTTGCTCTGGAAACTGAGCTTTTAAGTGAGTTGGCGTGAAATCACAAGACTGGTGTTTTGAAAGAACAGAGAAAATCAAGGCAGCAGCAAAGTTCCATCTGTGATGAACAAAGTACAGTCTCTGGAGCTGTCCCTGCAAACTGCCTTTGAGGAGCTGTATTTATGTTTGAGATTTGTTCTGAGGTGATGTGCTGAAGGTAGTCTTACACATCAGGGGGAAAAAATCCAAATCTGAGATTGGCCACAGTTTTCCTTGGGGTCCTTTTCCGTGCCTTATTTACCTGTAAGTGAGGGATTAGATTTTCTGTTCACAGCTTTGTCTCTTGTCTGTGTAATTTAGGAATTCTTTGGACTAGAGAGACTTGTTGATTAAAGGATGCTACTGAAGTGCACAAATGAAAGTAATTCAAACATTTACAGATTTCTGTAAACATTCTGAATGCTATTATCCTTATATTTCTCCATATATGCTACTGGCTTACATTTTTATTAAAGTATGATTTGAGACACTTGGTTACTCAAAGTACTGGTTTATTTCTGAATAATAAGCAGTTAATAACATCTGCTTTTGAAGCCAATAACTATTATAGATTGAAGAATAAAATAGACCAAAAAACCTCACAGCTTTACTTTTCTTATCAATTACTAGACAAGACTGATACAAAAAAAGAGGAAAACATTCTCTACACATCCTATTGCACAAAATGTCCTCCCAGCTGATACATAAGATCTCTGTTGAAGGGAATCTGGGGGCTGGTGCTGGCTTAGATTTTTTGGGCAAAGGACTCCATAGGAAAAGGGTAATTTAAGAGGTGCTACATCCACACAGACATCTTGAATTCATTTCTTTTGGAGCCTGTTGCCAAAGGAGCTCATGATCTGGCCCGCGTGCTGTTCTGCAGACAGTAGCAGTTTTGTTTAAGTCAAGCCCTCCAGGTCCTGTCATGCAGAGGAGCTGCAGTGGCATGGCCTTCCCTGGTGCTCAGGGGCTCCAGACTGGATCACAAGAGGTCACATCAGAAATGCAACACTCGTCCTGGCTGAGCACCATGCTGGCAGATCCTCCCCAAACACGAGCCCAGAAGCAGGGCAGTCAGCTCCCAGCTTCTCCAGCGCCTCATGGGCCAGTGGGCACAGCAGATAGAGCCTGTGAAGCCTGGTGGTCCTTGTACACTGCTCTGGGACACCACAGCAAGTGCCACACACTTGCCAGTTGCAGCACAAGGGCAGAGCCTTGCCCAGGCTCGGGGAGCAAACCTGGGTGCTGAGCTGGGCACCGCTGCATGTGAGTTGCAGACAGACGGACGGACGGAGGCACTCGCCCCACACAGGCCATGCTGGAGCACAATCAATATCTCAGACCTCCCTTTCTCTATTGCAGGTCTGTCTTTGTTCCAGAACTGGCTCCTTGGGACCTGGCCCTTCGCTGATGGTTGGCTGTCGTGGTGCACTCTGTTAAGTGAGGTTTTCATTCACCATGTTGTGTGGCAGTGTAGTCAGGAGAGGGTTTTCTAGGCAGTAGATCAAACTCACATACAATAGCACTGAGGTCAGAGAAGTGGCATTAGCAAATTGCAGGCCAGCCTTAGTGCTGATATGTACAACAGAAAAAATGTGCCACCCACCTAGTTCTTGTTTGCCCTTCCTGAGTGTGCTAATTGTAACTGCTTCACTTGGTTAACAGAACTGAGTGAGCAGCACCCGTGGAATTGGTATCAAGAAGATCACTTGGCATGTTAGAAACCTCCCTTTGATGCCAGGTGGCCTATAGCTCTTCTAGAATGGCTTGCTGTTTTGCAGACGTGTTGCTGAGGTCTGTAGGCATGGGGTTGTTTCTCACCTGCCCACGTTCCTGGAGGGATCCTCATTTCAGAAATGCCAATGGCCTGACAAAAACCAGAACAGCTCTCTGGACTGGGACAGCAGCAAACAGAGATCTCTGTCTCATGACATGCCACATCGGGATCAAAGTTCTTCCCAAACTGAGACTTCTCACCACTATTATCTGCAGTGGACCTTGGATTTTTGTTTTTGGTTTTTTTCTTTCCCCTGATGCAATTAAAGTGAAGCAATAGTTCTCTTTTAAATCTTTCAACGTGTTTCTTCTGCTGTGACCACAAGGAGCTAGTCATTAATTAATAGCACCATCAAAA
Source organism: Merops nubicus (assembly GCF_000691845.1). Taxonomy (NCBI): domain Eukaryota; kingdom Metazoa; phylum Chordata; class Aves; order Coraciiformes; family Meropidae; genus Merops; species Merops nubicus. The sequence continues at coordinate 8,624 of NW_008590085.1, forward strand.
CATACCCTAATGGCTCCCGTGCAGGTGCCCAGGAAGATGTGAATTTACACAGCTAGTAGCCTACACTGACAGATTTTTTTCGCATAATTTCATTTTAATTTTTCCATCCTGGTATTTATTCTGGCACAATTTTTGCAGTTGATGTTATACCGTTTGAAAGCAGATTAAGATAGTCTTTGCAAAGAGGTGCTTGTCTTCTTGAGCAGGAGGTAGCAGAGAAGGGAGTAGTGTTCAGTAAAATCCTAGTGGTTTAATTATACTGGCTTAATTGGAAAGGAAACATGTTTCCACAGGTCGTTGACCTGATGAGCTTTTTGGTTTGCTTTGTATACATGGAACAAAGGGATCTCTGTGGCCTAACATAATTGAAATAATGACAAAGAAGCCATAAAAAGAAGCAGAAAAAAAATGGCTTACTCTAATAGAACAGTAGATGACACTATATTTATACAAAGTGCTTCTATAATTCCCTTGTGAAGGATGTGTTTCTAGCCTAGTGGCTGAATTGGTATTTAACCATCTATCTCTTAAACGCTGACATTTATTGACACAAGAGAACTCAAAACTTCTGTTGGATTGTGTGGCTGTTTCTTCTGTTAACCTTAATCTGTAGAGAACTGCTGAGTGATAAAAATGCAGTCTGGGTGAGGGATGCTTTTAAATGGCATGGTACCCATCCGAGCAGCTGCTCTGCCCTTACGCTTTGAGGAGAGTAAGGGTAAATTCAAGTTAGAGACCAGTTGCCATGCCAAAACCATCATGTTTTTCTACAGAGTGTACAAGATTTGGAAAGATTATATATGAGAGAAAGCACAGATGAATGGCAGTTCAGATTTTAAAGGAGTAGTAAGTAAGAAAGGCCAGGTCTGCCCTTCGCCGTGCGCCCCAGTCAGAGGCTCTTCCCCAAGCCAGAGTCTGTCTGTGACTCTCTCCTTGTGCTTTGCAGTTTCAGAAGTTTCTGAGCACCAGCAGTGCAATGCTACTTTTAGCCTCAGCTCTCCTGCACTCTAACTTCTTCAGCATTATACAGCTCCTGTGCAGCAACTGAACTCATAGCATTAGTGCCTAAATGTCATCCAAACCTTTGTTACCTTTCTGGGTTTAAAAACCCACCTGTGTATGCATTTTACCCATCCAAAGAACCTGCAGCTTCTGCCAGACTGGAACTCAGAGCTTTGCAAGTTCAGAGGATGGACTGAGCCCATAAATAAGTATTGTTCTCCTTGATGGAGCAAAGAACTCGGCCATCTGGAATAAAAGTGTTACAAAGGTGTGTAGCAGTAGAATGAGGGGCAATGGTTTTAAACTTGAGCAGGGTGGATTTAGATTAGACATTAGGAAGAAGTTCTTGACTATGAGAGTGGTGAAACACTGGACCAGAGTGGTGGTGGGGAACCCATGCCTGGAGATATTCAAGGTCAGGCTTAATGGGGCTCTGAGCAACCTGCTGTAGTTGGGGATGTCCCTGCTTACTGCAGGGGGGTTGGACTAGATGACTTTTAGAGGTCCCTTCCAGCCCAAAACATTCCGTGATTCTATGATTCAGGATCTTCTAATCTCATGTTAGAAATAAATAATATCTGCCCCAGCACTTCTGTCTGTAATTCAGCTGGGTACACAAGGCATAACCTTGCTGATAAGGAACATTGTTATGATGACTTCAAGTTACTGATTACGTATCTGGAGTTGACCCTGGCTTCCTTTTCATCCTGGTACATAGTAACTGAAGCTGTTCTGGAACAGCTCCTTGCAGCTGGAGTTGTGCTGCTGTCGAGTGGTGTTTGTAAAAGAAAATGATCCTTGTGCAGAAGCCAGCAGCACACAGAAAACCCCTTTGCCTTACTCAGGTGGTTCTGATCTGACAGAATTACTTGGTTAAACAGCTCCTGCCTGACACTTTTACCAGATTTCCCATGGGATCTTACATAATCTCTGTCCTTTATGAGAATGTTGTAATATGTAAGGAAAAGAGGTCATGGGATTCATCCACCCTACTTCTAAACTGTTCCAATGGAAGAACTCATCCAAGTATTAAAAAAATAAATCACACAAAACTCTTAGCAGTGTTATTCACTCTGTCCCCAAGTGACCCAACTAAAATGCCATATATGAATGTGGGAAATAAATATTGTTTTCAGAGCACTTCCAGAGAAGTCACTTCCTTCTGATGGAAGCTCCAGTGTCCTCTAGGACTTGCTTCCCTCTGATGCCGAGCTTCAGGCAGCCACTGCAGCCCAGTTTTTCAGACAGGAGCTAGTCTGTCCCCCAGGCTCCCAGGGCAGGCAGTGGCTGGTGACCAGTTTGCAGATGATCCCTCCATCCTCGGGTGTTCTTTCACCCTGTGCCCCATCTGAAGGCCGGGCAGGATGCCTTGTGGGGATGCAGCTAGCAGGATGCTATGGAGAGCTGTGTTTCCAGATGAAAATCTGCTTAGCTCTGTGGTATTTGCACCATGAGAATCCAACCTAATCATTTTAGTGCTGGTGTGGAAGAGACGTTGGCAAAGTACAGACTTTTCCAGGGCAGCAGAATGTGGGATTTACTGTGGAAGTGAGGGGAGCACATTGTCTGGAGCACTCTTTGCTGAGCCCTCTGGGTCAGTCTGTCACAGCTGTTTGTCAGGGGCTGGACTGTAGCAGCATCTGTCTGCCCAGCCTGCTGCAGCCCACACCCAGGGCAGAGAGCCCCCAGCTCTGCACTGCTCCCCTCCTGGAACGTGGGACAGGGGCTTCTTCTTAGTCCAGGTGGCCTTTCGGGTTGGTTTGGGGTTTTTTGGTTTGTTTCATTTTGATTTTCTGTTTTTTGCCACCTGCTCAGTAGTTGTTACTTACAAACAGCTGGGAGGGAATTGGTGTCAGCCTGGGGTGGGTTGAATTAGTCCAGATGGCCTTTCGGGTTCGTTTGTTTGGGGTTTTTTGGTTTGTTTCGTTTTGGTTTTCTGTTTTTTGCCACCCTGCTCAGTAGTTGTTACTTACAAACAGCTGGGAGGGAATTGGTGTCAGCCTGGGGTGGGTTGAATTGCAATCAAGCCCAAGGTCTGCCCTGCTGAGGAGGCTCCTTCC
>NW_008590085.1:11702-23005 GCF_000691845.1 Merops nubicus
AGCCTGCCCCGGGGAAGGGATTTCCTGGGCAATGCTTTATTCGTGTCCCCCTGAGTGCTGCTGCTCCTCAGATGCTGCTCCTGCTTCTCTGCTGGCTGAGTGCTGCTGCCCCAGGGGTCCCTCGACCAGGCTGCCTGCCACAGCAACTCTGCCTGTAAGTAATTTGTGTGTTTCTTGTACTCCTCAAATGTTATTGCAATGTTGTAACAGCAGCTTTGGTCCTCGATATTCGCGTGGTTCAGGCACCCAGGTCTGTCAGAACGTGCTGCTGTGAGCAATGGGGGGAGGAGAAATACACACTGATCAAAAATGAGTCTTTTGCTGTTAGATTCCTAGACGAGCACTAGGCTTCTCTCTGCAAGTGTACCTGGTTATCACCAAAGGCCCCTGAATCCTCTGTGATAGGCAGCAGCTTTATAACTCATCTGTCATGGCACTGCTCAACCCAGTTCAATGTCCTCAGGTGGCAATGCCACACAGCTGCTATCTCTGCTCGTCCCAGCTGGTGAGGTGTGTCTGCACTAGTGTGAGCCTCAGGAGTATCTTGACTTAAATCATATAGTCATAGTCTAGAAGAATCCTCAGGGGTGCTTCTCCTTCCTGCAGCTGCACAGTGCAGACATAAACACCTCTAACACGTAGGTGTATCTGGATCAAGCAGTGAAGCCCCAGCCAAGCATTTTGGGATGCAGTGTCCCTCTCCCTGTTTGCCCACAGGGAAGGTACTGGGCTTTGGGAGGGTATTTCCATGTCTCTGGGAGAAGCTGCATGCCTGGCCCTGGTCACTGATGGGCTCTGGTCTGTGCAGCAGTCAGAACTGGAAACTCCTGGAGGATGGTGGGGATGAATCAGGTGTGAGCCTCACCCTGTGGTATCCCACCATACCAGGCAGAGGCTTGTAAACATCTTAAACTATTATAAATACCCTTACTAATGAGGTAAGCTTGTGTACTTAGTTTAAAATCTTATGTCCTGGGGAAGAGGTTAGAACAAACAGTAACTGGTGCAGGCAGAGACTCTGTGGAGGCGGCTTCCTTGTGGAGCGGCTGGGACACCGTGTTCAGAGCTGTGAGCAGGGTTGGTGTGTTCTTCCTCCAGTTCCATAAATCACAGCTTTTAGTGAACACAACCTCAGGGGACCCTCAGTAAGCCTCTCCTACAAGACTCCATGCTTAAGTCATAGTTGCTAATTCCAGGACTGGAACTGTGATCTTGCAGAAACAGGCACTTGGCAGCCTAGGTTTAGCTCAGGGCACAGAGGCACTTCAGCAAGCGTGCTTCCAGCTCACGTGTGCTTAGAGCACCTTCATCTCTTTTAGGAGAGCTCTGGAAGCTTCTGTCCAGTAGCACAAACCACACCTTAAAATCTCAGCCTGGAATGCTGTGCTGACAAGCATGGCAAAATGGAAAGCATTAACTGTATGCTGTAGATAAAGAGGGGCAGGTAAGTATAGAACAGTTGGTAGCAGGCCAGCCCCTGTGGGTGAGATGCTTTATTTATGGAGAAACCAAACAGGATTATAGTATTTTGGTTATTTCCATGTTTGTACTGTGGCAGCCACAGGAAGTCCTGGTTATGGACTGAGACTCGAGTCTGCTAGCTGTGATACAAACGTGGGCCAGGGAAGAAATCCAGAGACCATACAGGCTGAAAAGCCAAGTGTTCTAAAAAAACAACCAACCAACCAAAACAAACAAACAAAATCTCTGGAAGTTGGCAACAGTTATGAAAGGAAATTTATTCAGGATCACCTTGTACTCCTCATCACCTTTTCTAAGTCGTTGTACAGCTCTGGGTAGTGCCTAGTGCAAGGGGAATCATTTTTGCCTGTGGTTTGGGGGTGCTTCTGCTGCATAAGCAAGCACATAGGAGCCAGACCTGTACTGGGAACAGATCTGGGCCTTTCCTTCAGCTCGGGGACACCAAAGTCTTCCAGTGCAGGGCTTGAGGCATAGGTGTCCTAGAAAACCAAGTGTCATGGTGACACTGAGGCTGCTCAGTGCTCAGCACAGGGGAATGGAGCAGGTCAGTAAATACTCTGTAGTACAACATCCTGCCCCCAGTAGAAACTTCTGTTCTGTACTGCTGCAGGGGATTAATAATAATGAAAACCAAAACCCACCCAACCTCTCCAATACCAGTGCCCAGCCATGGAGTAAATGACCAAATTCCTCCTCAGTGAATTAGAAATTTCCACTTTCCTCTTGCCTGTTCTGATTTCCTCTGTCTGTTGCCTTTGTGTTGTCTCCTTTTTAGAAGAGCTTCTAACCCAGTGAATTTCAATCATTTCTTTGTGTCTTTCTGCCTTCCCTTGCTTTCTACTTCTGCTCCTGTCAGGCAATCTTGCAGCTGTTGCATCCCCTTTTCCTGCTGGCTGGGGGCGGTGTCAGCCGGTGCGGCAGCGCTGCGGGTGCCCTCGGCGCGGTGCCTCCCCTGCCCGGGGCGTGTGAAAGGAGTTACAGCATCAGTTACACTCCCCACAGAGCTGCCCGGGCAGAGCGTGTTCCTGGATGGTGTGCCCCCAGCTCTGCCCAGCCCCCTGAGCAGCACACTGCTGCTGTGCTGCTTTGCTCAGCTCTCCTCTGAGCGTGGTGACAGCCCCAGCCTGCAAACAGCTTCCACCCAGCTCAGCAACAGCCTGCAGGGCAGATTATCCCCTTCCCTCCTGACTCCACACTCACTGGGAATGGCCCCAGCAATTTTCCTGCCACGTCGTCACAAGGCTGTAGAATAATCATTTCCTTCATCAGTCAGAGCTGTTAAGCACATGCTTTAAAATCACAGCTCTCTGCATCCATCCCACTGGTTTTTGGCTGGGGGTCTGCCAGGAAAGGTCCCAGTGAGAGGAGTGCTGTGGGCCCCAACAGGAAACCCACACAACAGTCCTGCAGGAGCAGCTCCCACTGCTGCAGGCACAGTGCTGCTACATCAGTCACCAGAGGCAATACCAGGGAACTTTTATACAAGTTTTTAATACAAAAATTCAACAAAAATATATATATATATAATCAGGCATTTTATGCAATGCATACATTCCTTGTATCTGCAGGTACAGATAAATAACAGAAGGCAAAACCAAGTATTTTGCTTATCTTTGGCCATTAACCAGTAATCACCCCCAAAGAGATATCATAGGGTCAAAGAATAATAAACTGAGTCTGTAAACTTCTCATTACAGACAAAGTATGAGGCAATAATACAGTAGTTAGATTTTTAGAAATGTAAGGAAGTATTTCTTTAATACTGCCCAATATTGAAATTTAACCTGGTTTGCTGCTGTGGAACCTCAGGCCTTCTTTAGCTGACAGAGAGACAACATTCCTGCATTTACATGAGACATCCTCCAACCCTCACCTCAGCCCACTTCCCATCACCAGACGCTGCTCTACAAAGCCAAGCTGTACATCCCTGTGAGACAAACTAGCACGAATTCTGATCTGTGGATCAGTTTCCTGAACCCCAACCAATGTACATACATACAGAGCAGTTAAGCTTCCTTAAGTCAATATTTTTTCTAACTCAGTGTCCCAGAATAATAGCTATCCTTCCACTTTACAGCACAGATGCAGCTGATGGCTCTACCAAAGCAATATATACATGATACACATTAAAAATCATAAAAGCAATTTTTAAAGGTACATTGATAACATGTAGCAGCTGATCTCTATGTATGTACATGTTTTCACAGTTACAGTTTAGAAAATTGAGAACACCAGGAATACTTCTACTGTGTTTTTTATAAATATTAAAAATTCACCTGTCAGGCATATTGACAAAATAGTATTTAGATTATCACTTTAAATAGCTCTTGAGAACCTGTAGAGCCTTAAGCTTAAAGGCTGTAAAGTTCGAGGATTCTTTAAAGTGTTGAGCTTGTTTCAGCAGCTGGGCCACCTGCCTGTTTGATGTAAAAAACCAAACGACTCAAATCTGGTAACAGAGGAACTCCACCACTTTTGATGGGATGGGCAAGTCCTTGACTTGGCTGGTGGGCATCACTCTTCGAATCGCCATGCGACACAGGTGCTGCAGACTGGAGACTTCTCTGGGAGTTGCCCAGAAGTACACGCTGCCATCCTGTGTCCTGAGCACACAAAGGAAACAAAAAACACACCAGAATTATTCCCTTGAATGATTTCAGCTTAGTATTTGGTTAGTTAGAGGAGGGATGTGCTCTAGGCCTCCCATGGCGTAGTTCCAGCTGTTCCAGACTCTGTCACACTAGACACCAGTTCTCTGAAGCTGTAGCAGCACAATGAGCAACTGGCTGATGATCTCTGTGGCAGGCCTGAGCAGCTCTTCCAACAGCTACTGAGTGCACCACTCAAGAGAGAATACCTGCCCTGTGATTAGCTAATGGTCTTTTCCCAATCCACATGGTTGTGGGTCTGCCTTATTTATTCTTAAAGATAAGAAATGAGTTTATCAGCTTCTTGATTTTACTGCTATTCTAGGCATGTTTAAACAAATATCACCAGAAGTAAAACCAAGTCAGAAGGACCAAGCTGCAAGTCACAACTGAAGATGTTTAGAACACGTAGCCACTGTTTTTAGCTTTTTATGTTACCTTAGTATTAAGGAAGGGGGAAAAAAAAAGAAGCATGTACTTGCCCTGCTGCTAGAACACTGCCATCAGTGGAAAACGTACAGCAGAGCCCATTGTTCAGAGGTGCAACTTGTACAGGGTATTCCTCATCAATCCTCCAGAATCTCACCATTCTGAAAAAGGAAGAGCCATGTAGTAAGTGATCAGAATACACATTTAATTCTGCCTGATATTTCCTGACTAGTTTTTTGGGCAAAATCAAAGAAGTGGAGCTCAGAGGATTTTTATAAATATTTTAATATGCAAGCCTATTAAAAAGTCCTTGCATATACATGTTGGATTTCACCTGAAATGTTACTACTTCATTCCTGTAAGTCCCCTGAGCAATACTTCTTCAACCATTTTAATTCAGCCAATTAAAAGACTGCTTTCCAACAGCAGAAAGCAACACCCTGAACTATAGATTCAGACAGTCTCTCTTAAGTGTCATACATGCTGGGAAATCCCAACAATGCTTGTCTTGATGAAAAAAACTAAAACCCTCCTGTAAGTAGCTTAATACCATTGCTGTCATCTTGAGAAAGCATTTTTTCTATTCTGAAAATATAGTTCTTCAAAGTATCATTTGCAGTGTTAGCAGAAGCTCAATAGAAGCTCACAGAGCATTTCTTTCTACTCCTGAATCTACTGCTGTACAAGACCTGCATCATTCTCTCCATTGTTTAGAACCCCTCTTTTTCTGTTTTCAGCTGTTAAATGCTTCAGTGACCTCACAACTCATTGTTTCTCCATTCAGAATGACCATTAACACATACCAGAGAACTCATCTGCTTTTACCATGGCCATCAGAAGTCATTCCTCAGAAAAGCTGACTTAGGATTTAAAAGTTGATGTCCTATGGGAGGAATCAGGAGTCTGAGGAACCTTTCCTCATACTTACTTATCATCAGCAAGGCTGGCGAGGTGCAGTCCATCCTGGCTGAAGGACACGGATCTGACCCAGCGGTCATTGGCACCGCCGGCGAATATTGGCGTGGGGGGGGGAAACAGATGCCTGCAGAGAGAGAGACACTGAGCCAGCAGCACCACCCCAGAGCTGCAGAGCTGCTGCCTGCAGCTGGGACTAGCAAAGCTGAGGAAGAACAAAGGGACAGCACGTTTAACTCTGAAATCAGGAGTGGAGACTGAACTGCTGCACCTTTTGTAGTGCTGAACGCTTCAGCTTCGTTGAAGACACTTAAATTAGTGCACGTTAAAATATCCCTGCTTTAAATTCTCTCTCAGAATAATTATCAGTTTAATACACAAACCCATTAATTTCAGTAGTCATCTTCATTCTAGGAGAACGTTTCCAGACACGGTTATTTTACTCACCCAAACTCCATGAGAATGACTCCAGTGTGTGGGTCCCAGAGGCAGAGGCGGGTGTCGTAGGACGCGGTAGCCAGCAGAGCCCCGTCAGGGGAGAACTCACAGGCTACGACATCGTGGTGGTGTCCGTCCAGTTTCCGTAGCATGGAGTATTTATCCATGTCCCAGAGAAACACCTGCAATTAAACAAGCTAATGTTATAGCTCTGCTCAGAGAGGCAGTGAAGCATTTACTTTCTTTTTTAAGGATAGTTACTAGTCTTAATTTAGGATTATATTAAAATCAGGCATAGTGAATTACTACAATTAAGAGATATGCTCAGTGTCATACTTGGATTAAAATCAAGTTTTTAAAAATAATTAAAGCAGACATGCAAGTTCTAACTCTTTTGTTAAATGTTATTAACAAAATAAGCCAAAATATAAGATAAAGGCAACATAATTTAACCGTGTAGCTTACTGAAATTCAGGTATTACAAAACTATTTTATTAAAATATGCAGAAATAAATAGGGTTAAACTCTACAGTCCCCTCTTTTCAGTAACTACCAAAATTTTAAGAAATATACAGACAGAGAATGTAAGGTTAACATATTGTTACTCCAGTGGCATCCCTTTGAGTTTAAGATCACTTGTTTACAATTGGCTTGGATCACCAACGTCAGTCTAGAAAGAGAAACAGATACTGCAAGCAAAAAGAATTTTCACAGCCAAAAGTTAAGTCTTTGGCAAAACAACAGGGAAGTGTAGCCACATTACTAGAAAGACTTTATGCATTTAAAATCAAGTCAATGGTAACAAAACAACATTAACATTACAATTTATCCAGCTAATTGAATACTGTATTATGAAAATTGATTACATATTATAGTATTCTGGGATTTTACATGCACTTGTACATTATGTATAATAAAAGTATAGACTGTGCAGAATTATTTAATAGGAATTATCTATGTACTGCAGCATAATTTTAGAGAAAATATAAGTCTTTAGCATAAGATATGTCCCTAAAAGAGCCCAACAGAATCCTTGATTTTTTTTTTTTCCCCTCCCGACTCCATTTTACTGCAGATTAAATCCTGACATCTTGGATAAATTTGTACATTTGAGCAAAGCAAGGACAGCCTTAGTGCCTCCCACACTGCCTACAGCTGAACCATTTTACAATTGGCTATATAAACATGCTGACCAATTTCTTCAAGGAGACCTAAACATTCCATAAAACTGGAAACTAAATTTAGGAGTCAGGATGTCTCACTGCTGTGAAAATTATTAAAAAAAAAAAAACAAAAACAAAAGGAAAGAAAGAAAGCAGAAAGTGGACATCAACCAGCACCTGTGTACGTACAGTACACCTTGCAGTGGAAGGCAAGGTTACTTCGTCCTACGGGAAAGTTCTCCCCCAGGCTGGCAGCCAGAGATGCCACTCTCTGCCCAGCCAGCACCACTCTGCTCCTGGGAGTGGTGCCAGCTTAACCTCAATCACACCAATATTGCTGCCACCACCTGTGACAGGGAAAGCAAGAAGCTTATGGAAAACACACAGCCTGAAGATAGCAATGTATACATCCCCATCTGCCCTAGTTCACCAAACCCAGCCCTCGGCTGCTCCCTGCTGAGCCTGCCCTGACTAGAGCATACAGTGCACCCCAACAGTCAGACATGTCAAGTGGTACCCAGAGCCTGAACTGTGCTTTTCACTTGCCATCCCTAGGCTGCACTCTGCTACCTACAAAGCCCCTCCAGCTAGACTGAATTCCCCTTTCTGTTTTACCCTTATTCTTCAGTGCCAAGAAAAGCAGCTTATGGCATATGTGCTTTACCTGCACTGCTTTCAGTTCTCTAGCAGGGCTCTAGAACAGGGATGAACACAACCCATATGCTGCTCTTCATTTGAGATCTTTTAGACAAGTGCATTGGAAATATGGAGAAACATTTTTGTTCAGCAAGAGGTCACATAACTGGCTCAGACTTTGAAAAGTCCTTTTCATTGAGCAGGAAATAGAAAGGATAAGATCAATAATAAAATAGTTCTATGCATTACTCCAAGTATCTTTTAATGCTGGAAGCTTTAGTCTTCTTTGCTTTTATACTATGAACGTGTGCAGGTGTGTAAACTACTTCTCAAAGAATGCTGACACAGTTTCCTTCAACTAAAAGCAGTGCAAGTTCAATTCATAAATCAGTGTCTCAATACACCATTTACTAGTTTAATTTCATGCACTTTTACATCATCATAAAATATTAGAAGTTCATGACACCGAGCACAAGCTTAATGTTACTTAGATTTAAAATGATTATGCACACAATTCAGTAGATTTAAGGAACAAGAAACTCTGACACATACTGCTTTACTAGCTCCAACAGAACAGAGAATAGAAGAGTCTGGAGAGAACGCACAACCATATACCCAGTTCTGGTGTCCTCTCAACACTTTCATCATATTTCCTGAAAAGAAAGACATTCCTGTAAGAATTGATGAAATATGACAAATTCAAAAGCTTTTCCAAGTTAGTTTTTTCTTTATAAAATTTTATACTATTTTTTCCAGACAACATCTTACAAAGTCATTCTATGCAGAGATAAAAATTGTCATGCAGCCTCTAAATCCTACATGCCTATTTAAAACATCCCTCCCTGCATGCTTTTAACTTAACCCAGCACCATGTTCTATCTGTAGGGTATATACAGGTAACCAATTTCTAGGGAGCAAGAGAGTGACTAATGAAACAAAATTAATCTGAGTTTATAACAGTAAAAGAGGAGAGTATGTGGGTATTTCTCCTGTGTATTACAGCAGATAAAATGCATACGTACCATCATCTTTCAGGTCCCACACTCTCAGTGTTTTGTCTCTGGATGCAGACACTAAAATCAGGCTGCCATCTGGGGCAAAGGTTAAATCTCTCACAACTTCTGTGTGGTCCATCAGGTTAAGGAGGAGTTTTCCTGTTATATGAAAACACCACAATTTAAAATGGACTGTACTTTTATTCAGATCCAATGCTTCACAGGTACAAACACAGAATACAAAATTACAGGAGATAAAGATGAGTTTTGTTTGAAGAAATGCTCCCTACAGTAAGAAGCACGTGTATCTGTTTAGACCCTTCCTATATTGAGGGGCAATTTCCTGAAAAGCCAGTAAATCTAGACACTAAACACATATGCCTCAGAAATAAGGCAAGACTTGTCTTCTGATAGACATCTCCAGGTTCCAAGCTTAAATTTACAAGTCAATAGTCAGTTTCATTTCTTTTAAAGCTGAGTAGCTCCCTCCCAAACTAGCAACTAGCAGCTGTTACCAGCTACATTGAGATCCCCCAACCTCAGATTCAGTTTCTTACCATGTGAACAATTATTTACTTTTTAAAAAAAAATACAAAGTCTCCATCCATGTAATCCTTGCCCAACTCAGGAACAGAGCGCAACTCTGTATCTGAAAGTCTCCTTTGTTTGAAAGTGTATTAAACATCCAGTGGAAGATTTTAAACAACCAATATATACAAAGTCAACCCCATACTTAACCATTTTGCAGCAATAAGGATTCCTCTTCCATCTCAAAGCATGCCCCAAGTCTGTTCCTTCCTCTAGCAGCATCTGAACATTTTTAGTCGCAGGAGTTTGTGCTTTTTTGGAAATGACTTGATTTGTATTTAAGGCTGAGGTCACAACTAACATCCTGTAAGCAACTCCCTCTGTGTATTAACGACGTCACTGCTGATAAGGTGCCAGTGAGGTGGCAGCCTCCTCTCCAGTACTCTACCTGTGTACACATCCCAGATCTTGATGCGCCCGTTGCTCAGGCCGGTGGCGAGCAGCAGCTGGTCCTGCCCGAACTGGAAGCGGTGCCACTCGACGTTGACGCAGCGGCTCTGCTTCTCGGGCACCGAGGAGCCGAAGGCCAGGCTCCAGACGATGTCGCCGCAGTCGAGGACGTGCTCACAGGGCTTGCTCTTCTGCCCACTGTCACTGCTCTGCCTCGGCAGCCTGGTACTGATGGAATCTGCAACATTCTTTGTGCCGTGCAATGAGCTGCAAACCAAACCCAAAAAACCGGCATGAACTATCTTGAGAGATAAATACACAGCAACAAGGTCTTAAAGATATCACAAAATCTGTGAGTTGTCACAATGGCCTGTGAGATCCTGGGGCCAGCACGTGAAAACCAATTCAGCCACCACCAGAAAGAAGAAAAAATATGGGGAGGTAGGATGTGCTGGGAGGGGAAATGTAACCAGCTACAAGAATGCAACGAGCTGGTTACCAACTTCATTGAAATATACCCTGCGAGTGAAAATAAAATGCATTCTGGAACGTAACTTGCATTCTAGTAAGAATGATAAGGAAAGTAGATCAAGTAAATTACTAAAAGGTAAAACTAAAGTTTCCTGATGGGCAGATCTGGACTTTAAAATTTCCTAAGTCTTTAAATTTCCTTTTCATTTTAACTTCCTCTTATTTTAGAGCATCTAAATCCATTAATAAATCGCTCCTCCATAGCCTTTGTGACGTTGTAGTGAAGTTGTTTCACTGGCCACAGAGGAAGAGATAAAACAATGACTGTTACTTAAAAAAAACCAATCGTTTTTCCCAAAGACATCAAACCTTATCAGCCAGCACATGTGTTTTAATCTATTAAAAGCTATCTCCTGTTTTGAAATTCTTAAGTTTTTCAGGTGAATTAAAAGGCGCATGGTTTTGTCTTACAAGTTACTAAGGCACTGAGACCAGGGGACCAGCTTCACTATGCGATGCCCTTGAGACCAAGCAAAGTAAGATCCATCGGGAGCAAAGGCAACAGTCCAGTTTTCACGTCCACACTTCTTGTCAAAAGGAGAAGTTGGGGCTAAGAGTTCTCCTACAGTGCGTGATCGTGCTAAAAAGAAAACAAAGAGGAAACTGTTATTTAAAAAAGAAAGCATGTTTTAAAAGGTTACAAGGGAACCAGGCGGTATGTTAATTACTTTGCTTTTTTTTCATGATATTTAAAGTCATTGGGGAAGGGGTCTTATTGTCACTGCACAACCAATTGAGAGCTAAGCCTCAATTGCAAAAATGCCCGAGTCACTAAAGAGAAACAGTGGAGTGTTAAAATGTCCTGGTCGTCGTGTTAAGTAATATCTTATTTTGATCCTGGAAGTAGAACTCAAAAGTTGTTATAGCACAGCTATGACTTCAATTATTGTAACTATAGCTCTAGAAACAGCAGAACGAAGCTCCAACTTGACCTAATACTTCAGTGTTTAGCGAATTAGACGCCAAATAATGGGGGTTTTGCCTTTCAAGAACAATGTGAGTACACCTGCACGCTGTCATACCCTGCCTTGCCTTCAGAAATCGTAAATTAAGCATCGATCATAGGGAGTTAGCCCCGTGCGGCCGGA
>NW_008590086.1:0-9668 GCF_000691845.1 Merops nubicus
TTTTTTTTCCTTTTGTTTTTTCTTAACCAGAATAATTTTTTGTTTTCGTATATATATACCCCTGGTCTCAGCATTGATTATGGCGCGTGGTGAGGGGCTTCGATTTGTTTTCCCCTGGGAGGCGAGTCCCTAGTGCGTGTCTTGGCCTCAGTTTTTTTTTTTTCCCAGCTAAAGTCACAAACAGCCTGACCCGGTGCCCATTCGGTACCGGTTTGTGACACACACTTATGCAGGTCAAGGGAGGTTCTCCTCCCCCTCTACTCTGTCCTAGTGAGACCACAACTGGAGTATTGTGTCCAGTTGTGGGCTCCCCAGTTCAAGAGAAACAAGGAACTACTGGAGAGAGTCCAACACAGGCTACAAAGGCACTGAGGGGACTGGAGCATCTCTCTGATGAAGGAAGGCTGAGAGCCCTGGGGCTGTATAGCCTGGAGAAGAGAAGACAGAGGGGATCTTCTCAATGCTTCTCAACACATAAAGGGTGGGGATCAAGAGGATGGGGCCAGTGTCTTGTCAGTGGTGCCCAGTGACAGGGCAAGGGATAATGGGCACAAACAGTAACCCAGGAAGTTCCACCTGAACACAAGAAAAAACTTTTCCTGTGAGGGTGGTGGAGCACTGGAACAGGCTGCCCAGAGAGGCTGTGGAGAGATTCTACAGAGAGATTCCAAATGCACCTAAACATGATCCTGGTTGACCCTGCTATAGCAGGAGGGTTGATGAAGATGATCTTCAGAAGTCCCTTCCAGCCCCTACCATGATGTGATTCTATGACTTGTGATTTTTCAGCTCCTGCCACAGACAAATATGTAGAAGGGTGGGAAATGAGAAAATGCCTTTCTGAAGATTTCTCTCATCTAAATGAAAGGCCCAGGTTCTTGGTAGTTATTCAGAGATATGTGTTAAATGGGATGAACAAAGACAGATGATGAAAGGTGCTAATAAGATCCATCAGCTCTACCTTATAGATACTTTTGTTCTTAGCCAGCCTCAGAGACCAGAATGGGTACTATAGATTGCAGGGAACCAGCAAGCTTCAACTATACCCTCTTTGCTTTTTCCACCTTATATGCAATTTCAGCAAAAGCTGCTGGAGAAAGTACAGCAGTACTTCACCAGCTCTGCCCTTTCAGCTGCTGCCTTTGCACTGGGATAATAGAATGGTTTGGGCTGAAAGGGATCTTCCAGATCATCTAGTTCCAACTCCCTTGCCATGGACAGGGACACCTCCGACTAAACCAGGTTGCTCAAAGCTCCATCCAGCCTGATCTTGAAGACCTACAGTGATGGAGCATCCACAGCTTCCCTGTACAACCTCTGCTAGTGTCTCACCACCCTCAGAGTAAAGAACATCTTCCTAATTTCTAATCTAAACCTACTCTCTTCCAGCTTGAACCCATTACCCCTCAACCTATCACTACAAGCCCTTGCAGAAAGTCCTTCCTCAGCTTTCATGTAGGCTCCTTCAGACACTGGAAGGCTGCAAGGTCTTCCTGGAGCCTTCTCTTCTCCAGGCTGAATAAGCTCAACTCCTCAACTCTCTCAGCCTGTCCTCAAAGAAGATGTGTTCCAGCCCTCAGATCATGTTCATGTCCTCCCCTGTATCTGCTCCAACAGGTCCATGTCCTTCTTGTGTTGGGGGGTCCAAAGCTAGATGCAGTATCATCTTCTTATTGTGTGTTCATATGAGCTTCACAGTACCTATCAGTGTTACCACCAAAAAAAAAAAAAAAAAACCATAAAATCTGATTCATGTGTCTGAAGGGTTGGCCTGGGGAAAAAGAATCATTTCATTCATCACAGTAGTTAAGTGAAGAAGAGGAATCTCAGGGAATAACCACAAAAGAAAAGCAGCATACGACTGGCATAGGCTTTGGTGTTGAGTGTTCCTTTCTTTGCTGCAGGGAGAAGCATTAATGCCAAAATGGGAATGCCTTTTGAGTCCTAAGATCCAGCTGGCATGAAGGGATGTAATATCAGTCACAACAAAGCACTAGAGCTCTAAAGGAAACTTTCACACTTTACAGATCCAATTAAAATTTTAAAAATAGACACACGCTCACTTGCTTACTATGTGATAGCAACCTCCAGGGCAGATCTCTGCCACCTCATTCCCTGGCAGGACAAATCAGGTCATACTCAGTTCTGGGCTGCAACATTGAGGTTAATATCAAGACGTTCCAAGTTGCTACTGAAAACCTACGTCGGGTGCCTGTACGCAGCACCGCAGTAATACTGGCCAATCCCTCACAGCTCCTGCTATCACAAACACTCTGAAGCTTGGTGCTTTAAGCTATTGTTCTTTCATACTGAAGATCACTTTTTTTAAGATATAGGTGTAAAAATATTCATTAACATAAAAGAGAAAAGTGCCTTTGTTTTCTCACAAGTTCCAGGGTAGGGCAGTGTAACAACCAAAACACAACAACCCCCACCCCTACCAAAGCTCCAAGGTTATTGCTGCATCCTCCTTTTGATGGGAAAGTCCACCAACCCTATAGAAGTTAAGGACAACAGATGTACCATAGGGACTTCTTTGACCTGAAGAGGTGACTAATGGTCTCATTCTAAGCAGCAGAGTAATAGAGCAATGTGATCACAACGTAAATGAATTAGTAATATCCAGACAATAACATTTTAAATCTCTTCACATGCTAGCCAGACACATTCCTCACTGGAGGGTAACCACAGCAGAGGCACCTTATGCCTCATGTAAAATACATGGTGGCAAATGTTGTAGATAAATGGCTTTGTCAGCTTGCAAAATTGTGTACATTACCTAAATTAAATTTTTAAGACACAGTAAATTGCTGCATTAGGCTTTCAAAAGCGCAATTTAATTATTTTCTTCTTGGTTTGCAGTATTGCAACGTTTTTTTTTGAAATAGTGTGTCCTTCTTATTTGTTTTAAATGATATCAGGAGA
This sequence comes from Merops nubicus, assembly GCF_000691845.1. Taxonomy (NCBI): domain Eukaryota; kingdom Metazoa; phylum Chordata; class Aves; order Coraciiformes; family Meropidae; genus Merops; species Merops nubicus. Next base: position 2,926 of record NW_008590086.1, read on the forward strand.
CCCGATTCTACATACTCACCAACACACCACTTTATTTTTTAAAATACACTAATATTTAAAAGCCTTTTCCATCGCTATAACCACTGTCAATATTGCAAAGAAAGTGCAGCTGGATCTGGAAGAGCATCATCCCTTGTAGTTACTATTGGGCACTGAATGCTTACCAGAGCTGCGTTTCCACTTTTCTTCGTGTTTGTTTTTGTCAGTTTGGCAGCTCTAATCTTCTCCTCATTTCAGTGAACAGTGACTGGCATGGCAGAGAGGAGCACACACACTCTTTGATAGGTGCAACAGCAGAAACGTGACATGAGGCAATCTCTCAATTACTCGTAAAATGCTTCCAGTTGTGTCTGCTACCCATACACAGGCTATGTTTTCCTCTAAATCACATCCTTTCAGATGTCTACTCATTTTTTTTGTCTTTTTTTGGTAACATTTTTTTTCTGGTTATACTGACAGCTCCTAGAGAATACACAAAAACACATCAAATAACATCTATGAGCAGTTAGTAAGTAGAGTAACTACAGGACCCAGGAGAGGTATTCTCTTTTGTTGTTGTTTTTAGATAAGACTATTTTCTGTAACAGAGCTAACACCTACAGAAATGTAATGACCATAAAGACTCAGAAAGGATAGGTCAAACCCATCTGTTTCCTCATTTTCACCATCCATCTATAAACAGTGCAACACTTTTCCTCTCTGTGCTCCATTGTCAAGAATTTTAATTTTATTCTGTGAAAAAATCCCCAAAGACCACCTAAAACATCTATCCTACAGTTAGGTCAGTTCTACCAATATGTTATGACTTACTGTAAATGAGAAAGGTATCCCTTTGAGGATCTGATATATTGAAGTATTACCTTTCAAGCTTACTGTAGCCAAACACAATCCAATAGTTTTCCCTGACTGACTGGTCTTAATCCAGCAGAATGAAAAAGCATCTTATTATAAACATATTAGACATCCACTGAGCACATGATGCACCATTTGGGGGATTTTTTGCTTGAGTAAAAACTGCTGAACAAAACCCTTCCCTATTTATTCCCTGTTACAGTAACTCTAATGTCAAAACTAGCAGTCAAGGTCCGAAAAAGAGCAGCTCAAGCTGTTTCCTGCAGTGGGAAGCAGCTGTAGGATGATAAGGCATTGAGATGAAGAATTATTCTTGTTATTCACTGATTTACCTCCCTCTATTTTAGTGAGTACATCTAGTGAGAGGTGTATTTCTCCTGCAGAAATTGTGTAGCTTTTAAATCCACTACATGGTGATTCTCCTGTCAGTTGAGAGCTGATAACAAGCTCGTGTGTTTCTCCACTTGGTTTGCCTTTAGTCAGACCTACAGCTGATCCATTTTGCATCAGAAAGGTGTAGGTCATATACAACCAACTGTTTCTTCCTCTGAAACAGGCTACCCAGGGAAGTGGTAGAGTCCCCATCCCAGGAGAAATTTAAAAGATGTGTAGGTGTAGTGCCAAGGGACACGGTTTAGTGGTGGACATGACAGTGATGGGTTAACATTTGGACTTGATGATCTTAAAGGTCTTTTTCAACCTAAAATTCTACGAATCCATGATTCTGTGATGCAGCTGAAGGCATCAGAAGAGCAGGCTGGGCCCTAGCGTGCAGTTGGCAGGGAGGACAGGGGTGTCTGGGTGATAAGGATTTTATGTAGAGGCAGCCTGAACATCCTTCTCTGTTTAACAAGCTTCTTATTCTGCACAGGAGATGCTTCCTTTAGAAGTAGTAACAGAGGCATCAGAATCTCCATTCCCACCTCTGAAAGTGACCCAAGCAGACAGGCGTTTTGTAAAGGGTTGTTGCTGACCCAGCTGCACCCACCTGCTCCAATGTGCTGGAACTGCCCTTTCCCTCAACTCCTTCACTCTCAAAAAGAAGGCAAAAATATAATCTTGGGCAGGATGCTGCAGTAGTGAGCCCAAGAGCTAAGTGTTAGTAAGATCCAGGATAGAACACATCCATCAAATCACATTGTCCTCTTACTAAACTCTTCTGTCCCTGTGGCTGGAAGCTGCATAGTCCTCCTCCCTGCTATGAGCCCTTTCTGCCACTTCCCCTGCACTGACTTTTGTCCACTCAGATTGCACTAGGGCAAGAGGTAGCTAAAGTTATTGTCTTCAAAGAATAGGATTAATTATTTAATGATGAAATCCCTACCAAGTGACCTTCTTGTTGAAGTCTTAACATGACAGGTCTTGAGAAGTGATGTCTCCAGATTATATGCACTGATACAAATACTTTTATTATTTTCTAATTCTCTGTCTTGCCCTTTTCTGCTATTGGCAGTGGCTTCTCATTTTCAGTAATTCATATCACATACATCTTCAATTGATACTGGAGATGTGCCCACTGTGACAAATTTTAGAGGCCGTTCTGTATTTATATTGTTCATCCAGAGTCTAGGTGGAGGCCTGTAGCTTGTGGTATTCCCCAGGGATCAGGACTGGGTCCACTCTTGTTCAACATATTCATCAATAACATCGACGAAGGGACAGAGTGTATCCTCAGCAAGCTTGCAGATGATACAAAATTGGGAGGAGTGGCTGACACACCAGAAGTCTGAGCTGCCATTCAGACAGACCTTGATAGGGTGGAGATTTAGGGGGAGGTGGACCTCGTGAAGTTCAACAAGGGTAACTGTAGGGTGCCGCACCTGGGAAGGAGTAATCCCATGCACCAGTACAGATCAGGGCTTGACCTGCTGGAAAGTAGCTCTATGAAGAAAGATGTTGGAGTCCTGGTGGACAAATTCACCATAAGCCAGCAATATGCCCTCTTGGTCAAGAAGGTCAACGGTCTCCTGGGGTGTATTAAGACAAGTGTGGCCAGCAGGTCCTGGGAGGTTCTCCTCTCCCTTTCCTCTGCAATAGAGAGGCCACAACTGGTGTGCTATGTCCAGTTGTGGACTCCCCAGTTCAAGAGAAACAAGGAACTACTGAAGAGTCCAACAGAGGCTACAAAGGCACTGAGGGGACTGGAGCATCTCTCTGATGAAGGAAGGCTGAAAGACCTGAGGCTGTTTAGCCTGGAGAAGAGAAGACTGAGAGGGGATCTTCTCAATATTTAAAGGGTGGGGGTCAAGCAAATGGGGCCAGACTCTTTTCAGTAGTGCCCAGTGACAGGGCAAGGGATAATGGGCACAAACTGGAACCAAGGAGATTCCATCTGAACACGAGAAAAAACTTCTTTACTGCGAGGGTGGTGGAGCACCAGAACAGGCTGCCCAGAGAGGTTGTGGACTCTTCTCTGGAGAGATTCTAAACCCAGCCAGACATGATCCTCAGAAAACTGCTTTTGGTGACCTTGCTTTAGTGGGCACATTGGCCTAGATGATGTCCAAATGTGCCTTTAAACCCCTACCATTCTGTGATTCTGTAAAGCCTTTCCTCTAATAATGTTATAATTCTTGTATAAGTGCTCTTCTGAGATCAAACAATACCTGGTTGTTAAACAAACTCATTAAACCCATTAAAGCTTTCCAGTGTGCTCCAGGAACAGTTAGCCTGACTCCAGCCCAAGAAAGGGCTGGGGATTAAGGTCAGGAAGAGACATCCTATCCATTCATGGCTGACAGTTTTTGTTTTCAGGCTTCCTAGATGATAACTTTTCCTCTGTCCCGCATGCTAGGCTGCACAGTGGGGAGCTGGCATCACTCTGAGACAACCACTGGAGAGACAGACAGTGAAGCTGTGTCCTGCCTGCATTTAAAGGTGAAGCACTGAGTTGATATGACTCTAGGAAAAACCTCATAGGGCACACTATAAATTACAAAACCAGTAAAGTATGAAATGAGTGCCCCAGTATAGAGAGCACAGTGACTTCAGTCGGGATCATCACTGCAATATTTCAGATATCAGGTATCTAAATCCAGTGTAACAGCCAGCCTTGACCTTTTAACCACTCTTTTGCTGACTGCTTGACCAACACAGAAGGATAATATCAACAAGCAAAACAACAGCCAGAGCCCTTCCTCCACTTCCACACCACACACCAAAGATCCAAAATGCCAGACAGCTGGAGGGAGGAACAAGTCAGTGTACTCACTCACTGTGAAGAATGTGCAGAAAGGAGCAAGCTGGCCAAGAAACCACACCATGGAAGATAGAATCAGCCAGACAAGGAGTTCAGTTGTGTAGAATTTTCCCAGAGGGAGGTTCATGATCATGCTGCGCTATCCTGGGAACTCCACTTCCTACAAAGAGTCCGGGAGCCCCTTTCAATAACTAGAACCCTCACCCAGCACATTCACACTGTAGTCAAACCTCCCTGCAAGCAGTCAGTTCTTATAGAGGTGGCTTCTTGTCCCACCTCCAAGTTAATGTGGAAGGTGGGGGCACCTGGTGGTGATCTCCTCATCAGTTCCTACCCAAAGGCTGGCCAGACTCTGGTTGAAAAGCAATCAGGAGGGTCTTTCTTGCCTGGTTGTGAACATCATTGGTATGCCAACCCTCATTCAGGACTGGGGATTTAACTCCAGCACTTTAACCACACTCATAAAAAGCAGCCAAAACATGCAATAACCAGAAACAGCTGACTATAACAATTGCTTCTGAATTGCTGGGCATGGATGTGTTGCAGTGAAACTGTCAAATCTCCACACAGAAATAATCCAGTGGATTAAAACTAAAACTGCTTGGCATGTTTTGCACATGGTTGCCACACAGTTTCAGACAACTTTACAATTAAAACAATGTGAAGGTCTTTTATTTAGTTTTTTCATAAGCAGGAAAGACTTGTCATAGCCATCTCTCATGGTTTGACCTACTATACCTAATGCCTGGCTGGATTGAGATGTACTGTGGGTAGGCTGTTGGCTTACAGACACAGCTGAGAGAGCTCCTGGTTTGTATTTGGGCTAATTCTGCAGACAGACTTGCTGATATCTGCTAAATCCCTGAATTTGTTAAAAGACCAGACAATGCAATGCTAATGAATGCTTGCAGGATTTATAAGCAGATGGTTGATAACAAAAAGCCAACACACCAAAATTTCATATTAAAAGAATATAAAGGAAAAAATAATCCTATACCAATGCTAAGGTGAAGACAATTGATCTTGGATACACATCCCAAAACCTAAAATATTACCATTTTTTAAAAACTGTCAACAAATTTTCTTTTTAGCCATATGTAATAAAATCTGTTGATGATAAAAAAAGGAAAAAGAAAAGGAAAAAGGGAAACTGAAAGAGAAAAAGAAAAGGATGAAAAGAAGGAAAAGAAAAATCCTTTGGAACTTTCTTAGTTACAGAAAAACAGAGAATGATAATTGATTCTATATGATGAAATGGGGAAAAGTCCTCCTTATATGCTGCCTCCAGATGCATCAGGCCATCAGATATCCTGCTGCTGCATTGATTAGCTTGCTTCTCTTTAAAACAATGAAGTTGCACTTACAACTTTTCTCAGAATTCCTTCTAGATAATGACAGAAAAAGTGTAGCACACTTTTCAAACTCCTTACTTGACACTTTTTAAAGTACTGTCATAAAGGGACACTTTTCATTTCTGATGTGATTTAAAACGGGTGACCGGTAATGAAAGAACACATACACGCACATATTCACATCTTTCAAATTGACAAATCTGTGTTAAACCCACTGCTCTTAGCAACCATTGATCAACAGAGTATTTCTTTCGTGGAAGGGCACAGTAGGCTTGACAAGGTGTCCTTAGGCTGGCACATTTTGTCATGCTTCATATTAAACCGCGACGAGACATAATGATAGCTTACGTGTAAAGTAATGTTTGTATGGTACCTTCCTCAGCTCAAGGGATGTCCTTGAAAAATTGATTTATCTATTTAAAGAAATCTCAATAGCTCACAAGTCTGTCCTGCTGAGATAAGACATCATCACTGAATGGAGTCTAACCTATGCATTATACAGTGCTACAACACATGCACTGAACACAAATATAGGACTAGTTCTGCCCTTCTGTGCAATTCCCAAGCTAAATGTAGTTTAACTCTCTGACTTGCAAAGGACAGTAATAACTTTAATATATCAATATATTACTCAGAGGCCTGAATAGAGGGACATTCCTGCACTTTATAAATATAGCAGGTTCTGAGAGGCACATCAGCTTATGGTAAGAAGTTGTCGAGATTTGCATTTGATTTATTATTTGTCTGTGCACTGTAATTTTCAGATTTCTGAAAGCCATATTTTCAAGAACTCAGCAGCTTTCCTGAGTGGCGAAACACTCCTGCAAAAAATTCTCAGTGTGCAGCAGTTCCTATGGTGACCTAAAAGGGCTAGATTCACCTTAAATAATTTGCAGAGCTTTTTTTATTATCTTGCAACACAGAGACTATGAGTACCTAATGAAGCTGTTTCTATAGCTTGGGCTGCACAACTTCTCTGTGGATTTTCTGGAGTCTAATAAAGGCTGAGGTCACACACTGCCCTTCTATCACAGTGGTTGCTCACTTTCAGCTGCCACTGATTTATCCTGAGACTTGCAGAAATTCAGTATTTTGGGGCCTGTACCCTGCTGTTTGTTTTGGTTGCACTTTGCCTTTGGGTCTGAAGTTGAAGCTCTTCCCCAGTAATATGCTGGGCTGGTGTGTTCTTGTGGCTGTACACAGCATGATCACAAGTCTCACATTCTTGAGTAAAAAAAAAAACACCTCTTATTTGTGTTGTATGGAAAATTCCTTCCCAAACATCCTCCCTGTGGGCAACCCCAGAAATGTGCATTTTTCCCCCTTACAAAACACTCTTT
>NW_008590086.1:9699-14466 GCF_000691845.1 Merops nubicus
CTTTAATAATAAATCAATGCATAACACGTCTTGAAATGGAAAATATCCATTCTTTCTAGTCAAGCAAGAAATTTGTTAGGCTATTGCAAATTACTTAACAACAATACTTTAAGGCTCTCTCTTGTTCAAGCAAACACAGATTTACAATAACTTGTCATCTCAGTCTAATGAGAAGGGAGCAGTATCAGCTGAATATACAACAGGTAGGGTTGTGACTCAGCTCACCTGAATGTGGCCTGGAAAAGAATTATTTACCAGTTTTGTCAAGGAATACAAAAACACTGAACAAGAAAAGAGGCATCTTATTTACTGGAATAGCACATTCTTTTACATGATGTAAACTTTGGAATATAATGAAACTGTGTTTCACTTGAGTGGAAAGCCCCTGTGCAGCAGAAGAAGCAAATTAGATATGTGACTCAAACCTATATTTAAATATCATTGCAGCTGTAATTAAACAAAGGAGTATCCGGGCAAGAGGAAACATCTGCACTGTAGACAGCATTTTGCACTCTTAAGTACCTTCATTGGAAATTTACTTTTTCTTCATGACGCAGAGCTATAAAAGCCTAATTTAACACTACAGTAAAAATAAATCGTGACGCATATCATATTTATTATGAATGTTTCTGCTCAGCAGGATAGTTAAAAATTAACATACTATAAGTCACTGAGTAGAAGTTTAGAAGGAAAGAGGTGAATCTGTCACTTGCCAACAGATCTAAATTTTAATGGAAACCAGGCATGCTTCTGTGATATGTCTTTTACCTAGCAGAAACATAAAAAATTGTGGAAGCACCAAACAATTCCAGCTCCTACTGTTGAAGGACATACAAACCAAGATTTTCAATGCATATGTTGCAGTTTTGGCTGATAGTAATAAATAAAACTATCCTAGGAACTAATATACCCAGAGGACTGACTGACATCGCCTGTATTGTTTCACCTGAAAAGGACTGAGGATGCTGAAAACAATGCCAGAGCCCCTGGGGTCAGTGGTGTCAGGATTTCACCTGTAAACTATATGGAGACAGGAATAAACTCAAAACCATCAAGGTCTATAGCTTGGGCTGTTAATGATGTGGACAGTAGGGTGAATGGGGAAGAAGCACAGAAATTTATTCTGTTTCTTCATCTCTGTATCCTAGTGTAGTTATTCATGTTTTCCCAGCTATCAGCTTCTTTAGGAGGGGATTATTTTTGCATTTTTCAGTCAGAAAAACTGTTAACTCAACTGCTGGCTTTCATCCTAGTTTGCAGCTTCTCAACTCTCTACTTTGTTCAGCCTGAGCCTTCAGAGAAAGACTTAGCCTCTCACATCTGTGTCTGAGCTGACAATTTCTTTTCTCTTCACTGTAGAACACTTCTGCTCAGAAAAGAGATTCTAACATTTTTGTTGTTGTTGTTGTTTCACCTTCTAGAAGATGGGAAACACATTAATACCCCCAGTTATGCTGCAGCTAGTAAGAATCTGAATATTCCTCAACTTTTTCAAAGAAGCCTGAATTAAGGTCACTAGAGTTCACAAAGATTGCTTATGTGCTTTAAATGGTGCTCCTTGAACGCAATAAGGGGATGTCCTTAATGCTTCTCAATATCTAAAGGGTGGGGATCAAGAGGATGGGGCCAGACTCTTTTCATTGGTTCCCAGCAACAGGACAAGGGGCAACAGGCACAAACTGGAACCCAGGACGTTCCATCTGAACATAAGGAAAAACAACTTTCCTGTGAATTTGATGGAGCCCTGGAACAGGCTGCTCAGAGAGGTTGTGGAGTCTCCTTCTCTGGAGAGATTGCAGACCCTCTTGGACACTATCCTGGACATCCTGCTCTGGATGAACCTACTGTCAAGCAGGTGGCTTGGACCAGGTGATCCCCTGATCATCCCTTCCAACCCCTACCATTCTGTGTTCAGGTGATTTTCCTGTAGCACTATGATGTGTGGTAATGCTTTGGTGCTGCAGATAGAAACACATGCGAAATGAAAACTCAGGACTGTAAACAGGAGGTATAGACCTGCACCCCATACTTTGCCATATGCTTTGTTTCTTATCTTGTAACGCTGGATGAAAGCAGCCATCCTCCCAGGACAGGGCAGCAGACCCTCAAACACACCATGGCTCCAGCAGTTAGTGCAAGCAGGGGCAGCTAGAGACAGATCCAGCCCTGGTTCCCATCCCCAGGGTCAGCTAGAAGTGCTGGGCAGAAGCTCCAAATTCTGCTAGGCAGGCAGTGTTTTTGGCTGAGGGTTGGCTGAACACCCTGGAGTGCACCCTGCAGACATCCCTTGGTGTGCCAGGAGAGGTCCCTACTAACTAAACTGTTGCTCCCTGATGCCTGGTGAGGCCAACCTGGAAGAATTCCGTCCCAGAAATACATTTAACATCATAATCAATAATGTGTTATCTCTGTTCCTCCTGCTTACAGTAAATAAATAAATAAAAGTAATAAATATTACAAGCTCAATTTTACCACCCAGTTCTGTTCATTTTGCTAGAAATCTGTCTTATACCAGTTAGATGCTTGCTCATAGCCAAACATCAAAGGAATTTGGGTAGTATTTTTATGAAAAAGATTTTGATTTCCCATGAGAAAGAACAAAGTTATCTTAAATCACCTCCTACAACTGTCTTTTTGGGGGGATGCTGGAGAAAGTATCAATCATTTAAAAGCTGGATTGCTCAAAGCATTTAGTTTCTCCTAGTTTCTTCTGATTTCTGGGAAGAAAAAAAAACACCTTAAATTGCCTTCTGACTTTCTGTAGTTCTAGGCATATCTTTTGTACTTTTTCCATTTCTGCCTTTATTCATGAGTTGTCACTAAAGTAAGAAAGCAAGCAGAAAACAAAGCAAAACAAAACAACAGCTAGCTCAGAAAGCTTGACAGTAGCTTTTGTCCTAAGGCCACCAGTTCAAACCCATCATAAATCAGCAGTAGTGCACGTAGCTGGTATCTAGCTGTCTGGCGACCTTAGTAAAGCATTGAGCATGTTGGTTTCTTACAGCAGATCTGGGCTGCCACAGCAAGGAATTCTCTGCAGAGAATGTTGAATATGGTCTTGCTGGGTAGGTGACCCTTGGGGTCAGTAACGAGGAATGCATTATGGGGTACAGGTTAGAAAACTTGCTATTGTTTGACAAATACACAAGAAACCACGGCCTAGTACAGCTAGTACTGAGAAACCTTGAGCAGAGCTAGTCTCACCCCAGGGGAGAATAAATATGTAGAGAGCAAGGTCAGAAATAAACATGGAGAAAGAAACCATAACACAAAAGTTAAACTCCTAAATGTTTTTTTTTTTAATCACGCTATTGTACTACTGCTCTAAATGCCAGTTGAAATATGCTATGAGTGGGAAGGAGTCAAACTGTTAATGGAAACTGGAAAAGGTTTTAAGTGAATGGCTCTAAGTACTCCTACAAAACAGTGCAGAACAGAGCAGGCTAAGAAACATCCAGGAAAACATAAGGACCTAAAAAAAAAAAGACAGTCCAGTGCTTTCCTTCCTTACTGAAGTTTCCTTCTCCACTACTTAAGGAAAAAAACAGATTTTTTTTACAGAATCAACCCCTATGCTTCAACAAAATCTTATTGAAAAATCAGCTTTATCCTCCTTTTAAAAAATTGTTCGTAGGACTCTGTTACTGCCATTACAGACACTGCTTCTATGGGAGTTAAGTCACATTTCCACCCAGCCCCTCAGGGATGGGACAGGGAGGCAGGTTCCCTCTACACAGGCACACAGCCCCTGCACAGCACATAATCAGGATGGAACCATGAGGCAAAACTTTGCCTGTCCTGTGCTCAGTCTGTCTGGGAGATTTTCTAGCAAAATCTGGTGGAAAATGCCTCCAATGCCTGCACTGGGTTTCTGCAGCTCAGCAGAGCTTCCCAGGCTTCTAAATGAGATGCTCCATCTCGAGCAAAATTAGATGCTTGACAGAAGAATTATTATATGAACTTTTCTGGCCAGGGTTATCTGGAGTGCAGATTAGACTGTCATAAAGGTGCTTTCTGGTCTTGAGATGTATGACAATATACGGAGCACAATTAAGCTGCTTTATTACTGTTTTATTAGTAAGTTGATTACCAGGGCAACATTTGTTGGTGGTGTTGTTACAAAGCAGGGATTTTTATTATTGCTTTTGACTTAAATAATGTGACCATTTACAGTCATTAAAGAAAAACTATGTCCCCTCATTAAATCAATAGTTTTTAAATGTCTTTTACTGTCAAACTCTGTTATGGTGCACTGATAAAAGTGTGTCTGATTATTAATTAACCACAGATGAACCCAGGGAGACCTGCAGCTCATTTCGACTGGCTGCTTCAGAGGGCAGTTGTAATCAAACACACAAGTTATAAATCAATTAAGTATCATCATCGCCATCATAAGTAGTCCCATGGCATCAGTGACATGCAAACGCCTCCACAGCTCGAAGGTTAAGTGTGGACCCAGCAATTCTTTCTCCTGGCCAGGACTATTTATGCATCTCCTTCTAGGGACTGGGCATGAATCACACCGTGGCATTTTCTGACTACTCTCAAGAGGGAATTTTTTAGCATATAGGGCCTTTACGTCATGAAAGTGTGATCTTTCCATCTTTGATGCATAGCATTGGCTCACAGAAATATTGCACTGTGCTAGAATGGTGTGACAAACCCCCTTAGTCTCTTTGCCTTATCAAATGCCAGCAAACTCACCCGGCTGCATGACTGCTTACTTTCTTGAAGTGTCGTTGGCACATAATACTGAAAAAAAGTCAT
>NW_008590086.1:14497-23719 GCF_000691845.1 Merops nubicus
AACGGGCATCAAGTTCATATCCCAGTTCCTCTTCCCATACATTTCATAATAAGAGCTTGGTCACACAGCATTTAATCATGTCAGCTGGTCTCAATGTTGTTAAGCTTTTCTTCATATACTCATTTTGGGAAAACCATGCTCTCAATCGTACTCATCTGTTGAAGGGGTCCTGGGAAAGGCTGATAGTTTTCACCCTGTAACAGAATGAGATCACCAAGCACCAAGAAGTTGGCTACCTCCACATTCAAGAACCTTATTCTGTGCAATGAATATTAGCTCTAGATAAAGAAATGTGCACTCCTTTTTCCAGAATAATTGGCTTTATCTTTTGCCTACAAGCTATAAGACCTACTTTTAATTTACTCTTTTTCTTATTCACTTTTTGATGTAACAGTTCAATAAGGGTTTAAATTCCTTTCCCCATGCAGCCCTTTTATCGTGCTTCTAATTACCTAGCCTAATTGCTCTGAACTGGTATAAGCCCTTGCATTTTTAAATTATTTTCTTTAATTACAATTCTTTACTGAAGAAAATGTCACTGAAATACATCTTACTAAAACAACAAAAAAAAAAAGACACCACAGAAATATATCTTCCCACTTCTTGAAAATGCAAGCACATAATATGGAAGTTTAACAAACTTTGCCTTCATTCTCAGGTTGTCCCATAATTGTGCAGTATTTCATATGAAAAAAGGGAAAAAAATACATAAAATATTACACTAAGAAACTCATAGAAAAAGTAGATGATAACAGAAGTATTTTAGTCAAGCATGAAGAGGGCTGAACTAGTATAAATACAAAAAGAAGGCAGAAGAATATGCAGAATATTCTCCAGATCTCACTGTTGATGTTTTTACACTTTGAAGTGCAAATGCCATCCTCTGAGGGGGAACAACGTCTTCATTGTGCTGAAGCATGTCTTGGAGGATACATTAGAATCGATGGATGTTAATTGGTTGTGAACAAAACACCTGACATTTCCAAAATGGGTCCTTTGGACGAAAATTAACAACTGCTTATTTCATGTATTTTATGAGCTTAATATATGTTTGGGGTTATCTATGAAATATTTTCATAATTCTGCAACTAAACTTCAGCAGTGAGAATTTCAGAAATGGATGTAAGAGAGTTGTGATTGTAATTTCAGGTGACGTTACAGAAACTTCCCCATAAGATATGGGTTACAAAGAAAAAAAACCAAATTTTAAAAATTAGTCTTCAAATTGAGTGTATCACATTCAGTACAGGCTATGAAGACATATCTTGTTCAAAATTTCCATAGTCATTAGATTTGTGTTCTGGAAATTTGATAATGCAAAGGTGTTTATGTTTACATTTTATAGTATAAACACTTCTAATCAAACAAAGATAATATTTATCTACCTTTGGGAACAAACTGAGGTATTGTCTTTTTAAATAATCCAACATATTGTGTGAAGATTATCCCAATACAAATCTCCAAAAGGGAACAAACATTTATTTGTTTAATGATATGAGAAGCTGAAGCTCTGAAGACGGGTGCAGCTTTATGTACATGTGCTGGCTCATTTATTGCCTTGCAAGGCTTAGCTTCAACTTTTCCATTAGCCACCAGCACAACAGATAAAATAATTTCTATTGTCTAAGATATTTTTTCTGCTAGTGATCTGTATCACAGCTGCTATATGAAAGATGAATGTTACCCCTCGTTGATACTCCTTACAATTTAATTAATTTCTCAGCAGTATATTAATTAGACAACAAAAGTAACCTAGAACTCTGATACGTATAAATGAGATCAGAAATTGATATTAACTTTCCTAAGTCAGCAAAACAAAGTCATGGATATTGCCTGCTTATTATAAGGAACATCTGTTGTCTATCAGGACCACTAAAGATAGCTCAGCACACCAACAGCACTTGCAAAGCTGTCTTGCAGGGTTTCTGCCTTCTCTAATGACCAGAGCACATGCTATGCATTCGTGAATCTGCAGACTTGCTAAATGAGGATGGCCACAGACATGCTGAGAAGGAAGAGTCTTCTGCTTTCAGTACTGCCATCCTTTTGAAAGAAGTCAAAAAGAGGGAAATCTTCTCTAAAAGACAAATTCAACCCAGTCCAAGACCCTCTGATGAACAGAGTCTAATAGCCATTCACTGTCCATAGTCAAGGGCAATTCTTTCAAACAAATCACTGCATTTTTGTTTTTAGAAGAGAGGAACTAAAACCAAGAAGCTGTAGAGGGTAAGATTTTGTTGCCATGTCTATATACATTCTGGCAATGCCAACTGCCTCAGGGATGGAGCTGCTGCAAACAGGACCTTGGAAATCAGAATACAGTTCAGAAAGGGCCTGTTTCAGGCAGGGAGCAACAGGGAAAGTGTCCTGGGTTAATGTGGTCATGTCAGGCCAATGAAAGCTCTAGGATTAAATTTCTTCAAAACATAGAATATTCTGTAGTCACAGATGCCCAACACTACGAGGCTCTGCAATGGGCAATTCTGTCCATCCTTCATGGAAAGGTGGGTCATTTGGTGTCTTTATTCAGGAGCCATTTCCTCTAATTTGGCTATCAGGGCTTAATATGAGTGTCCCAAAGGTTTTCTTTACTCAAGAATCTCATAGCACAAAGCAAACATGGCTTTGTGTCTGAGGTTGCAGTGAGTCTTTTCAGTGTTACTTGCATGGTGGACTGACTGCAAAGCTAAAAGAGAAAGATTTTTAAGTTGGTTTTATTGCTTTAAAGAGTATGCAAATACACACAAGTGCTTAGACAATTGCTTCTTGAGTTCTAAGGGAAATAAGAAAGATTACCCTCAAGTCAGAGGTTCTCATCAAAAGGCTCTAACATGCTCCTACCATGTCCTGCTAAAAGAGTAAACAACACAAAGAGAAGTGGCTGCAAACATACCTGTGATTATGCTACTATTACAGGACTGCAGAACAGCTTAGGTTGGGAGGGACCACTGATGGAGCCTTCAGGACCTGGAAAGCAAAGCCAGTCAAACAGAGAAGCAGAATAATCACAGATGTAAGATGAAACGCGAATAATTAGGAGATCATTCTGGTGTGGAACGATTTCCTAATTACTCCTGCTGGTTTTGTCAGATTCCCTGGAGTGCTGGAAGTCTCAAGCCCGCAAGAAAAGCTGAAAAAGAAGTTAGTAGTACTCTGTGTTGGTGTATGTCAGGTTGCTACACAGGTTATGGCCACCTTTTTCCAGCTAATAAGAAATTACTTTTGTGTTACACTCGCCTTTAAAAGACGACTGTGAGGATATCTGAGAACAATATACAAAGGCTCATTTTGCTATCTGGAAACTGACAGAATAAGCAGAACTAGAACTTTAAATGTACTAATAATGCTTCAGCACTTCAGTTGGGACCTTGCTTAGCTAAATGACGTACTCTCCAAAAAAATATCAGAGAAGGCAGTCCCTGGGACCAAAAGATTGCAATCTAAGCAAAAGCATAGGCTGCCATGAGGGCAAACCCATGTGGAAGAATCAGAGTCCTTTACTCTCTCAGGATCCTTTGAGAATAGCAACAAATAAAGGATAAAATTAGTCAAAGTAATGTATTTGGGTTTTCAAAAGCCTTTTGTCAAGTTCTCTAGAGAACATTAAGCTCAGCAGTCTTTCAAGAAGAGGTAAAATAGCAGAAATCAATTATTTACTTTAATCATCGGAAAAAAACATAATGCTTGGAAGTTGTAAGATTTCCATACTCAGACAGAAATGTGTAGACAATTTTTTTGACTAGGGGAGGAGCAGTAATCTAGCAAAGTTTTCCAATTATTTGGATGTTTAGATGAAAAGAGGCACATTAAAGTAATTCAAAGAAATTCAACAAAGCTGGGTGAGCAGGAGGGATACTGGCTTATAGGCAGGTACCAATATTGCAAAAAAGAGTTTGAGCTATTCGGACACATTCCTGATATCTCTTCTGTAAACACCACACAAGAAAAATCATGCTTTGGGTGAAGGAAGGTTAGGGCATTGTTTTTCTTCTTAAAGCTGAATATTGAGACAAGAAATAAAAATCCACAGAAAAACAAAAATCAAAACAGAATTAGAATTATCACCTCAACTGAGCTGTCTCATAGACTTAACTACACCTCAGAATTTTTATTTCAAAACATATATGAATTCAGACTCTTACAAAAGGAAAAGTTCATGTGCAGAATTGAGGTCTGGATCTAGGAGATGGATGTGGCTAATTCTCAGCACCAAGTCATCCTTTCTCTTGGTGTTGAAAAGCACCTTTTTGTCCTGACAGGGGTGGTTATATCCAAGTTCCCTTCGGTGAGGACAAACCACTGTTTTTTTCACTGTGGTGGAAAGCTGCTCTGAGTGGGTTATCCAGGTGTCCTTTTTGTTCAGCTTGCTTGCCCATTTAACTGAGGTGTCATGCTACACATTGATGGTTGATAATTTAAAACATAATTGCAGCTGTTGCCTGCCTTAAAATATATCACGATAACCTTTACACTGAAGACTCTTAATGAAAAATTTGTCATATCCTCAGCATCCTTGAATGTGTCTCAGGGATGCATTTGTTACTGATCATACCTTCCCAAGGTTAGTGAAACAGCAAAACACAAAAAAAAATGTTTTTTTTCTGCAGTGAGGGGTCAGTAATTTGTCTGTGCAGACCATTCAAGAGTGTAGCCTGAGCTCACAGCAGCACATAATCGATGGCTGTGTTAGGGGAGCACAAAAATTATCACAGTTGTGTTTACCACTGAATTGATACTGTCAGATAAAATACTGATTACTTTAACAAAACTGAGATTGATAGTATCAGAACACAATGCATAGAGAGCTATTAAGCCACAGTCATCTAATATTTCTGAACAACCAAATTCTAGTACTTACCAAGGTTTAGATCTTTGTACTTTTCCATCAAAGTAGCCAGCCTTTGGCAGACAGAGGAGTTTTCTACATTGGATACACCAAAGAAATGTGTTTGTCATTCCTCTGCTGCCATCTGCCCTCAAAAATGTATATGTGCAGCTAGATTTCTCCTACCTTCAGAAAATTTGAAAGGCATCAAGCCAAAGATTAAAAAAAAAAAAAAAAAAAAAACAACAAAACAATAACAGAGAGACTGAAGGGCCAGGTGTGCTTCCAGGAGAGAGAAGGGGGGAGAGACAGTTCTTACCCTTCCCCCTTCTCTCTCAGCTAGCCATCTAGTAGAGAGAGCAGCTCTCTTTTCTTGTTTTTCTTGTTTGTTTGTTTGGTTTTTTTCTTTCTCTTTCCACTTTGTGTTATTTTCCCTACTTGTCACAAAATTTCTGTGTATAATTTTGGGGTCCGTTTGGGGTATCCCGCCTTCCCCTATTCACAACCCTCTGTAATAAACTGTTCACTTGCCGCTAATTTTGTTCAGTTTTCCGTCACCTTTACTGAACCTGCCCCTGAACAATAAAAAGTGGTTTAAACCACCACACTGTGTTCATCCCCATTTTCTTCACAACCTTTAAAAAAAAAAGTTACAATAACATATAACTAGAAAATAAAAGGATCACTTGAATCATTACCCAGTACAATGAAACTCTCTAAATAAAAAATAATTGCAGGTATTTAACTTGTATAATGGCATCTTTTTAAAAGCAGACACAGCATGTTTGATGCAGGGGGTATGCAGAGAAATTCTGATCTGATGACTGTTGGCAGTAACAAACACAAGGTAAAAGGTATGTTAATTTTCTCCATGAGGTCATTGCCTTCTTCAATTTGTAGCCTGTTTGGGTTGTGCTCAGCCTCCATGAGAAGCATTTTTAAGAGATTTAGTGGTTTGGTTTTTTGTTTCTTCTTTTTTTCTCAATCGGAAAAGCATATTGATTTGCATCCCCTCTTGCAATACATTTCTCTCCATGTTCTCTACCAAGTACAAAAGCCCTAGAAACTCGCTACCTTCCCCCAGCATGGAATCATGTTCCACTTAAGCATGGAGCATTTTCATTTCTAACAGCTCTAGTCCCGACACTGCAGCTGGTGCTGGGGAAGGAAAAGCCAGAGTTAGTTTGAGACAATGGTTCTGAACAGGACTTCACGATGCCCCACTCTTTTTCCTCTAAGGCATAACACCTTTCTCTTCCCCCCTAGCCAAAAAATAGTGTGTGCAGGGATGAAAAGGAGATTTAATTTTTTCTGTTTTCAGATTTTTTTCAAAGTATCAATACACTTTTTCTAGAGAGATGTGACATTTAGCTATTCTTTTGTCCAAGTAGCAGCCAAATGATGGGGGTAAATGAAGTGTTACAGTCTTGAGGTAAAACTGAGCTCTGAGCTACGTACCCTCTACTCCTTTCTCAGGCAGCTGCAAAATGGTGAGAGCAGGGCTTGCCTCTCACCCCATGTGAGATGCTCTTTCCTTCAACTGGAAAGACAGCAGTGGGATCTTAAAATGAGGCATCACTGATCCATGTCCTCCAATGGCAGGTTATACTTTGTGTGATGGGGTCAGTTTACGTTCAGTTATCAGTTTTAATTCTCTCCTTGTCAGGAGATCTTTTTGGAGCCATGTACCAAGCCAAGACCAAAGATAGAAACAAAATCAATAAAAATTCCAAAGTGCTTACACCCCAATATATCGTAAATTTTACCAGATAAACGTGTTTAGGGACAGAAGGCATTCAGGCCCTCTGAAGGGCTGTGGTAATAGTCAATATTAAGTGCAAGGTACATCTGTCTTTAATGTCATGAAAATAACAAGCCAAAATGTTTCCTTTGTGATAGTTTTTCTCCTTTTTTGCATTCAGTTACACTGAAATTGAAGAGGAATTAACTTGTTTAGTGCCATGTTCCTCAAGCACAAAAATCCCTAAAGCAGGAAAACTATGTTGAGGGAAGTCAGGACTAAAGCCAAAAAAGAAAACCATTTCTACTGTGTATTTTTAACATTCCTCCATGTTATAATTCAGTGTCAATTTTATTTAAGTATTGTACAAAGGTGCTGAGAGGGCTGAAGCATCTCTGTGACAAGGAAAGGCGGAGACACCTGAGGCTGTTTAGCCTGGAGAGGAGAAGACTAAGCGGAGATGTCATCAGTGCTTATCAATATCTAAAGTGTAGGTGTCAGGAGGATGGGGCCAGACTCTTTTCAGTGGTGCCCAGCAACAGGACAAGAGGCAACAGGCACAAACTGGAACCCAGGACTTTCCATCTGAACATAAGGAAAAACAACTTTGAGCCACATTACCCTGTAGGACATCCAGGACATGTGGGACTGGACAGGTCCACAGCACTAACGTGTCGCTCCACTTCCCACAGGCATCTCAGGCTGTACACCTGGAGACAGGACAAACAAATGCTTACAGGTGCTCCTCTCCCCAGACAGAGCAGACTCAGCTGCTACTGAGGCAGATTAGAAGTGAACGTACTTTCTATACCACTGACAAAATTCCTTTGCCCGTTGTGTGAGTGCAGTTCACTGCATTATTCACTGATGCCTTTTACTCCACACTATTTTCTCAGTCTGACTTCAAGAAACCACAATTTTAGAAGCCAGACAGATCCTACTATGCACTGTCCAATGGAAAAAACACTAGTCCATAGATGACCTCATTGTTTTAGGTCTTTAATGGTTATTTCCTTGTTTCTCCATATTCCACAGAATAAGACACACAAGGTAGTGTTATATTGTATTAACTGAGACATCAAAGAGCAAACACACCTTTCTTTTCTTGTGATATCTTTGCTCTCCACGAGCTACTAGCATTGCAGCATGTTGCCAAAGAAATAAGGATGAAGATTAGATATAATTCAGTTCAAAGCTACTCTGATAAAAATCCAACAAAGGAATCTAACTTATTTCAGATACTCTGTCACTCCTTATCCACCTATTGCTGCCAAGAGCTACACTGCCAAAGACTGATGGAAGATTAAAAAAAAAAAAAAAACACACCACCTTCTGATCCAGAAAATACATGCCTGTGTGTTTGCACCATCTGTCATGCAGATTCAGAGAGGCCCAGCTGAAGACGGGCTGCTGTTGATCCATCTGCAAAACATGACCCAGACCAATTGCCTGACTTATGGCAAATTTGGAAGGCTGTTCAGTAGAAGATATCTGAAAAACAGCTTGGCATTTTCCCCATCCCGTCCAATGTTTCTGTTTTTCTCCCTTTTTACAAACCAAGATCCTTCATAAAAACGTATTAATCTATTATCTGTTCCAGTTCTGTGTATGCCAGTGTCTCATTTATTCTTGATGGAGAAATGGGTGACATTATTAACTGGACAGCTTTTTTTCAACTAGACTTTCATATTTTCCTCCTGACATTTATTTTCCACAGAAGTCTGTTTTATCTTCCTTCTGAACAGGGAAATGCAATTTTACTTTATTTTGGTGGTGTAAGTGGGGAAGGAAACAGGGAGAAAGAATGTAAAACCTCTATTGTTTAGGCTTTTTAGAGAGACTTTCTAAAAACCTGTTCATGTGTTCCTTTCGAATGCATGTTAATAGAGCAGTTACATATAATAAATTATTTCTTCAGATAAATTGCATGTCTCACATCTGATGCTTAGTAGAGAAACACACAGTACATGTCAGCTCTAAAAAAGAGTTACTTTCAAACAGTGATCAGAAGTATCTTTGCTTTACTTACTCTTCTCTTTATACCACTGGTTAAGGTGACATAGTATGTGAAAATTTCCATTATTAGCAAGAATACTTTGATTAAACTAAAAAAAACCACCATCTTTTTAGATGTCATTAAGCCACATTTTTGTGGATATCCACAAGCCTCAAGTGCTTCTAGTGGGAGAAAGCATGAGGGGCTCAAGTAATAGCCCAAGAGCAAGTTAAATTAGAAATACAAGCTGTGGCTTTATTAGAAGGCTGCTCTAGCAGCAAACTGACCTTACTGACTTATAACAACTTTTTTTTTTTTCTTTTTTTAAATCAGAATAAGGTACCAGATTGGGATACCAACCAATATTCATCATCATGTGCAAACCCAGAAATAGTGCATCTAATATGAAAAGATAACGTACCATATGTGCTCCAAAAATTAACTGAAATAAAATAGAGCTAATTCACTTCATTTTCATTTAACTGGTCTCATCCTCTGAGCTTTAATTTGCAGTCACTGAAGGTGAAACTCAAACTGCTAATCTTAATTTTGTAACGTACATACAAAGATTTATTATTATAGATGTTTTCTTAAAACCAAAAATGATAATTTATAAAAACGATGATACAATGAGCATAGCATTAAGTATTATGTGTAGGG
>NW_008590086.1:23750-70711 GCF_000691845.1 Merops nubicus
GAAAAAAAACCCTGAATATCCTAAGTCTTTGCTTTTGCTCTTCACAGCCTATTTGAAATGGGGTTTTGGGACAAATACAAACAAATCTGAAGACCTGACAGCTGCTTAATCCTGCAGTGAAATAGTGGCTTGCAAAGGTGTAGATACTGGAGAGAAAATACTGAATATGGAACTAACTGGTCATGAATACAGGCACAGTGAAAATGAGAGCAATATGATGAATTAGAGTCTGAAGACTCTGATTTTAGAGCGCAGGAGTGAACAACAGTCATCTTTGGCAGAATCATTTCCTCTAGCTGTCCCTTGCCTGCCTGCTGTCCCCCTGTGTGTCACCTTGCCCCAGCTGGGGGAGCGAAGGCGTGCAGGCACCAGAGCACCACCTTAGTTGCCAGTTTAAGGCAGGAGACCTTGGCTTTGCACTGAGGCTTGTTCACCTGCTCACATCTTCCTGCTGTGGCCCACCAGAAGAGCAACAGTGATTAAACATCCCAGTCGCTTCCTCGTGAACAGGTTTCCTCTATGGTAGTCACTTGGGATCAGACCCTGAACCCAAAACTGCCTTGGAGATAGAGCATATTAGTTAGAGGAACATAACGGGAGCAACCTGGCCCTCCTCTACTTGCCAGCTATTTCATAAAGGTTTTCAGTCATGCCTGCATGTCAGCAGACTTCTTGGGGATTATATAAAGAGGCTATCAAACTGACCATCTCAGACAGGCAGGGCGAGGGACTAACTGTTCTCCAATTCCAATGAGCTGTGGTTAATGCAGCATCTGCCTTGTCTGTCTTCTGCCTACCCATGTATCAACGCACAGCTTTGTGCCATTTTAGGAGTCTCTCAAGCATATAATAAATAGAGTTCCAACTCACTGGAACCTCCTGCAGCAGCTGATATTAGAAGTTGTTTTTCTGTGACTGCTCATTTGGAAGTTCCTGGTTTTGGCAGGGCAGAGAAGTAACCACAGCTGAAAAGACACACTTGGAAAGTCGGTGGCATTCAAAGCTGCAAGCAGAGGACACCAGCTCGGGAATGGTGGGTGCAGCATGAGCTGCCTACCTCCACCCTCCTGGGGCAGGAAGAGTGTCTCAAGCATGGGTAAGGATGGAGGATGTGTGTGCATGCACAGGATATGGGTTATATTCCTGGTGGTTTGCAGTTTTCTGCTACTTGATAGCATAAAAAACAAACAAACAAACAAAACAAGGGAAATCTCTTTTGTTTTCACTGCAGTCAGAAGCTGGCTTTCACATGTTTCCCATGAAGTAAGAAAGCTTACCCTGGTGAGTTTTCCTTGAAATAACAAAATTTATGTTGTTCCCTACCTGTAATGTTGAAATAAACTGCTCTCGCCTGAGTTGGATGGAAGCTGTAAATGACACCTGTCCCTGAGCCAGGCCATTTCTGAAGCTACTCTCTGAAGTTTTTTGCTCCATTATCCAGAAAAGACTGAACTTATGCTGCACATTCTGCTTAGCAGAGAGACTAATGGCATCTCACAGCTTTCTTTAGCCATGTATTTCCATAAGATCTGTAGGAAGGTTATGGGTTTAGTGAACACTGATCAACAGTTTATTGTGGTTGAAATTGGCCACTGGATTCAGAAGATCAAGGAGGAGGAGGAGAAGGATGAGACAGAATATCTAGTAGACACAACAAGCACTCTGCCATCAGTTCTTTTTCTTAGGGCAACCGAAGCTACAAAGCCAAGAAACACACCCACCGTAACAAGGGGAGGGGGAAAAAAAAAAAAAAAAGTGCTAGGCTAATTTTTCTTATCTCATTTAAAACTGGAGCATAGACATGGCAATATATGGATGTGAGATGAAACCTACAGTGTCTACCAAGTGCAAAATTAGACAAAAGTGTGAACTCCTCAAGAACGGGTAGCATTACCACCTCCTCTCTGGCTGCATATTTTAAGATGAAAGGAAGAGTCATTTCTTACAGGGAAAAAACCCATATGGAGCCTATGCCCCATGGCCACTTCAGGGGTTTCTTCCCAGCACAGTGGTGGCTGACTCAAACTTTCACTATGAATTGTATGGCAAGCTCAGCCCTAGGAATCAAGACCCTAAAACCTGCTCTTGCCATGCCTGACTTTTTGATGTCTAAATCCTTTTATGGGCTTCAGAGCCCAGAGTTCAGACTGAATAAAGCTGCCCCATCCAATAAGCTGCTGCCACGTACCTTAGAGGGTAAACAAGATGGATATCTTCTCATATTGCTCCCAAAGCTATTAGACACTGGGCAGATCAGTTTAGCACATATCCCTTTCGGAAAGTCGTCACAGACCTGCTTGTGGGGTTATTACTCTCTGTAAAACTAACTCTTGCCATTGCTGCTGGTGCTGCTTCTCTTCCTCTATAGTAAGTTAAACAAATCTGCTCTCTAGGTGGCTAAACAAATACAAATGGCAATACTATTCCCCCTCACACTGTAATCTACCATCTTGTTTCCAGCAGCCTATGAGAGTTAAAGTAAAAATCCATAAGAGTAAATTCACCGCAAATAAACCAAAGCTAAAAATCCATAAAAGTAAGTGTGACACTCAGAAGCCAAACGCGGCTGGCAGGCAGGAGCAGCCCCACTCTGTCATGTTAACGACCCGAGTCACTCACTCCAAATCCCTGCTCTGACAGGTAATCACCTTTTTCCTCCTCTCCTCCGGGAAGGGCCAGGGAACAGAGCAGCAAACAGAGAGCCGCTGGCAATCTTCAACATTTTTCCTAATGCAATGCATGGAAATGTTCCTTCTGCAAAGAGTAATGCTGGTGAAAATATACTGTTCTAGTTCCAAATGACACCTAGGACTATGTGTTTATTCAAGCATTTCCTGCTGCCTTTACCTCAGGCTTAGTGTGCAGCTCTGTGTGACTGAGGTGTGGTTTCCAGAGACATTTATTTTACGATCTAGCACCCACGATAACCATGTGCACAGTAGGAGCTGCTGCTTCCCTCAGGAGTGAGAAAGCTCCCTGTGCCTGTGGATTATTGACTACAATCAGAGCAAAATTCACCTGGGATCCAATTTGACAAATATCTTCATATCAACAAACCTTCCATTGCAAATACAATATACATATAGGTATATCCAAGATCAAAGCTTCTAAAGCAGCAGCATGAATTTAAGACCTGCTATATTTCCTTACCTTAGGCCTTTTAGCAAGGTCTCCTCATTAAAGGATATGGCTGGGGTCTCCTTGTGCACAGTTTAAAGGAAAGTGAACGTCACTGAAGCCATTTCAGAGTCTGTTATCTACTCCCCACCCAGGGCTATCATCACCTAAAAGCTTTTCAAGCTAAAATAAAAGTGGTTTGGAAGAAGTTGCAAGATTGCTGTGAAAAGGGAGCTTGAAAATAGATTCTAGCTGAAAGGAAAATATCTCCTGGGAAACTTTCATCTACTGTTCTCAAACAAATCCAGAGGCTTTGCTTTCAATGCCTGCTGAGATCTTAAAGGCATCATAGGTGTTAATGATCTGTGTGTCACATGAACATGCTGACATTGCAAAACAAATCTGGACCAGTCTATGACTACCACCTTTGTCAACAGGAAAAAAGGAGACAAGTGGGGATAGTCCCTTACTAAAAATAAATCCCAGTTGCAGCTGCCCAGGTGGCAAGGTGTCTCAATACCCTTCTTCATCCTCCCAGTCTCACATCACAGCCATAGTTTCAGCGCTTCTCAACCCAGAATTCCTATTTACTACCCCAAAATTCTATTAAGTTCAATGTTCTTCCCTAATCTTTCCAGCTTGGGTCTGCTGTTCGGTTGCTGCATGTCTTCCTTCTCAACAGTTCATTTTTTCTTGAAGTAGTGTTCACCCCATCATGGTCCATTTCCCCTTGGCTCATATCCTCTCCTGCCTAAGTCAACAAACCTTCTCAAGACCTCATCTTGAAAACTCTTTTGCTTGTTGCAATCGCAGCTGCTGCTCCATAATGCCCCCAGTGCTGTTGCTGGCCACCAGCTCTCTTCACCACTGGCCACTGCAGAGAACAGACCTATGCTGCCTGGATCTCCTCTTAAAGAGCTTCAGGTGTATCTTGAAGGCTGAAAAGGAAGTGTCATATACATTTGTAAAAACCTACATGGGTGGAGGACTGAAAACAGAAGCCTGTTCCAGCTACCTACCAGCAACTCTCACAGCAGGGGAAGTTTTCACATTGGGATCACACGAGGCAAAGCAGCACCACAAACCCTCACATTTGCAATAACACAGAGGTCACAAGCTGGACAGGCCTGTATTTTTTTTTCCCAGCTGTTGCTCTTCCGTGTTCTTCAGCCCCACTGTATGCTGAATGGCACCAATCTGAGCTGCACTGATGTACAACTGGAGTTTTTCCAGGAGCTCACATCAGGGTAAAAGCCACCAAACTCTGAAACAGTGAAAAAGTTTGAACAAGAAAACCACTTACTTCTCAAGAAATTTATTTCCCGATCCCTTCAAAGTTAGCTTATTTCATGTGTGTTTGACACCTTCTTTTCCTCTGCAGAAGGTGCTAAAGGTGTCAGGGGAGAAAAAAAGGAAAGAAACAATTTGTTCTAACTCAGCCTCGTAAGTGTCACTTACTGCGTGGAATATAATTGAAAAAGGACCACGCTAGAAAGGTAGACATATGATTCATTGCTTGGCTGCAAGTTTACATGTCATTGCTACCGTGCATACAATGCTCTTCTGCTGCTCCAGGTCACAGGTGGCTTCTGCACAGCAGTTTGTACTGTGCAAATTCTTAGTATTCTACAAACAAGGTTCTGGGAAATATGAAAGCGGAATCACTGACATTCAGTGCTTCTTACTTATATATTTTTTGCAAGGGGAAAAAAAATCATGTGTAGCTTCATTGCTAATCAAACATACAATAAATTTACCTACCCACTCAGAGGATTGCTTTACCCCATTGATACTTGATCTGTGGAAATATATTTATATTTCAGTTTCGTATATAAATCAATATGGAAAAGTTAATGATCCTGTACTGCTCCAAAAGGGATGTTTTGCATTTCTACCAGTCTATGGAAAGGTTGCAATAAAACTCAATCATAATCTGGTTTGGGCTGAACAAAACATTTTATTCCCACCTTTTATAAACTTTTGACAGCCTGTGAGAATAAACCCAGCAGCATTATGTTTTTTGTCAATACCTATGAAATCAATTTTCAGCAAAACCTGGACAGGCTGTAGAGTTAGGCAGAAGGGAGCTTCATGAAGTTCAACAGCGGCAAGTGTAGGGTCCTGCACCTGGGGAGGAATAACCCCATGGACCAGTAGAGGTGAAGGGCTGACCTGTTGGAAACCAGCTCCACAGGGAAGGACCTGGGAGTGCTGGTGGATAAGTTCATCTTGGCCCTTATGGCCAAGAAGGCCAATGGTCTCCTGGGGTGCATTAAGAAGAGTGTGGCTAGCAGGTCAAAGGAGGTTCTCCTTCCCCTCCTCTCTGCCCTAGTCAGGCTACATCCTGAGTATTGTGTCCACTTGTGGGCTCCTCAGTTCAAGAGAGCCAAGGAACTACTGGAGAGAGTCCAGCAGAGGTTACAGAGATGACAAAGGGACTGGAGCATCTGTGTGACAAAGAAAGACTGAGAACCCTTTTTTCCAGCATGGTGTTGATAGCAATATGCAGCCTTCCATTAGGCAGGGTCTCCAGTGTGGTCAGCGTTCCTGTGTAGAAAGGCTTAAGTAGGAAAGTTGTTTAGAAAATACTTTCCCTTTTAATCCCAAAGTTCTCATCTTTTTAACATGGAAAGGAGAAGAGATTTCTTGACAAAAGTCAAAATTTCCTACAGGAATGAGATTAACAGGACATACCTGTTAATTAAGCCCCATGTTTCCCTCTAAGAAAAACCAATTGATTTGACCTTAAATTTCTTACCAGCCTTTAAAGGTCTCTGCCCGTCACATCACTCCTGTGACATAGCTGCAAAAGGAGCGGGATAGGAATTTGGAATTAGTTAGAAGGGAAAAACTGATAAAAAGAACTAATGTACTGTCCCTTTTCTCCCCCCATCAATTTGCTTTAATTTAATGCACACATAAACCAAACTCTACTGAAAGGGCCTCAGAAGCCTTTGGATAATGAGTGAACCAGCTGAGCAGCCCACAAGCTTTTTAATGAGCTCAGGAGGTCAAAACCTGCTGTGCTAACACCTCATTGACCATCTCTCCTCCTTGGCTATGTACAGAAATCGGTATCTCCATCTGGGGAGCAGCATTGCCCCAGGTAGCATTGCCCCAGGTTTTATTGTTTGCGGTTGTGCAACATGTCTGGTCAAGACTTTGAGCCCTCTTCCAAAGGCACCACAACCCTCTTTAGCTTCTCAGGCCTTCAATGGAGCAGGAGGAACCATTGCTGCAGGCTCTTCTCCCTTTAACTGTTTTTTTTTTCCTTTTTTTTTTTTTTTATTGTTTGCTTTAGTTTATTAAAAAAAAAAAAATAAAATCTTTCCAGAGTGATTTAGAAGTATTTATAATAACTTCTCACAAAGTTGAGGGCCACATTTCATTTAGCTTTGAGATATAAAAAGAAGTTGTTTACTCTTTCTCATTTGAATCAAATATGCACTGTTTCTATAGCAACTCCAACACTTCATGGCTCTAACTGTTGCACAGCCAGAAAGTGTTTAACCCTTTGAAGTGTATGGATCTGAATCTTTCAGAATCAATACCAAAATAATTATCCTTCATCATATTGTCAGACTGCATCTGATAAAGGATGGTGCAGGTTTTTTTTGGTTTAATTTGTGAAAAATATCCTGCTCAAGTATGTGGCTTATTGACTCATGTGAACAAGAGAATCGAGGAGTCATTAGTACGTTTGAATTTATGACCAGAGAGATTCATCAGTGGAAAAAAAAAAAAAAGTGTTTCAGCATTGAGAGCTTGCAGTGCTAAACCCCAAATCCAAGAATTTAACATAAAATGTGTGGGATCCTTAACAATAGATACAAAACCCATCAGGATTACTTTATTTTTAGAATAACTCGATTTAACACAAATCTTGGGTTGGAAACTGCAATATGTGACAGTCCTGACCTCACACTTTATTCATCCCTCTAGCAAGCATTCATACTGTGATAACATCTTCATCAAACAACTTTTATTTTTCTTTTATTTCTCCTACCTCCAACCACACAACTCCTTTCAAAGCTGGACCTGAAGCAGCTTATGTCACATTACGCTTCACTCTGCTTAAACCTCTTACATCCCCAGATGGGTAATACAAGTGCAGATAACACTGGAAAAGATATATAAATATTCTTAGCTTTTAGGATGATTGTGTTCTGCGTTTAAATGCTGTGACTAAAGAAATGGCTCAAATATGCAGTATCATACCATATCTGGTGATGAAAAATTCAAGGATAATCCATCTGAGACTTGCGATGTTGCCTTCATAGTTAGAATTACCTGCTTTAGAAATCAGCTTCATTATTACCTGTGATTGAGGTGGGAAACTTGCAGTGTTTCTGTATTTACTGTTTTATGACTTCAGGAGCAACAGCTTCCTTCTTCTCAGACTTCATTATATTGCAGGAGTTGTGCAATGCTTTTGTGAAGCAACACTACAAAAGTAATGGTTCAGTAAAAAGAGCACAAAGTAGAAAAAGAATACAGAAAAACATCTTAAAATAACAAAAGTAATTGAGGAGTTAAAGCATCCTATTTTAAAATATATTAGCAAGAGCGACTCATGGAGAGTCCCTTTTCTCTCTGAGCTAAGCTGAAGGAGTGTCTGGGTATACTTGCAAACAGTTTCTTCCTTAAGAGGCATGTGTTTAAAAAAAATAATTCTGCAAATCTATATTAATATCTTGTCCCACATGCTGGAGATTTTTGTATTGTGTCCAGATCTAGAATTCAAAAGAGCTGTTGATGTTACCAACAATCCAATTCAATGTATGGCTGCAGTGTCAGACACCAGAAAACATCAGTAAAAAACTAAGTGGATTACAAATATTATGTCCACATTTTCCACTGTGTTCATCATACACTTGCAACCAGCACGGCAAGTTACAGACCTACATAGGTGGCATCTTGGTAGGTTCTTAGCAGAACAAACTCTTCACAGTCCTCTGTACAGGTTTATGATGGACCAGTGTCACAGACAAGAGACCATGCAGTGATATCATCAATGCTGTTGAAGATGCTATCCTTTTGATGATACAATCCTGTTGACTAGTCTCCAGGATAAAATTTAGCTTAAAGCTAAATTGGGTCGACTCCACTGAGGATGCCCTGATTCTCTGCTTGTTAGCCACAGGCCAGTACCTGTATGCCCACCATTCTCAATCCAGAGGATCATCATGTTGCTGCCTTCCCCCATCAACAGGTAACTTCAGGAGACTGGTCAAATCACAGTCTGAATATGATGAACCAGACAACGTTATTTTCCTTGGAGAAAACAACAACATTGTGATGAAACAGTGGTAATTTTGCTTCAGTCTCTCCCCTCTCTTTACTCACCACTTGCAGCTTCTGGTGTAAGCTGTTGTGTGGGAAAAAATGCTGCACAAACCAGCAAGGAAACTGTCCTTGTATCCTGGCTTATAACATGGGTTATGAAAGAACTAAAGGAGCTTATGGATCTTTCTTTTCTATGAGATTTGCAGAGGTTTCTATGAGATTTTTTTTTTCTAAGTATCTACCAGAAGCCATAATATTGATTGACCTAGTTTTTCCTTGTATGAGCCAAGCTATAGACTATCCCTAAATAATTCCAGACAGCTTTCAGTGACCTCACCACTAAGGGAAATGTCTCTCTCAAAGCAGGATAGTTGCAAACGTTGCTTTGTGGGAATGATCTGCTTTTTTCTAAATAATTGTAAAAAAACTTCTATAGCTGAGGATAAGGAACCAAAAAAAAAAAAAAACAAAACAGTGACAGTATGCACAATAGGAGCTTTGTGATCTATCCTTTCAGCTAAATTGCTCAATTTTTTCCTCTTTAAGCTCCAAATTAGACAAACTGGAAATATACTTCCATATATTCTATATCGTAACTCTGTGTTTTTAACTACCTCATATGTAGGAAATAAAGGAACAAAGAGGATGAGACCTGACATGCAACACATAAAATGGAAAGGAAACCCCTCTGTGCCCCAACAGCCTGAATATAAGTACATCATGAATATCCCACCAAAGCATACTTCAGCTTATTAATTGGCAGACAGATCTCTCACTGAGAATCGCAGGACCAGTTGCCAGATTTGCTCGAGACTGTATTTTCCAGCGTTCAGGCTGAGAAGGTGTTGAAACATATAAATTACACTTAGCAGTCCTCGGAGGAAGGCTCAGCACATCAGTGACTGACCCTGCAGATTGTGATGCCCACTTCACGGCCCGGCACTGCTGCCAACGTGAGGATTCAATCAAAGCCCAGAACGAAATGATTCTGAAGTTTGATTGCAGCAGGCAGGGGTCATGATGAGAAACAGTGGTTGTTCACCCAGGAGAAACGTGAGCAGAGCGTCCCGTCCACCCCGCATACATGAAGCTGTCTTATTAACATTCACAGGGAAAGCTTGCAGAGGAAAGGGGAGAAAATGAAAGTAAAATGAATGTATAAGTAGCTGCAAAGCCCACCAAAGTATGCATTTTTATGGAGTAAAGGTGAAGCTGCATGTGGGTGTGCATATGCAGGGATATTCAGGCAGCGTTCTTCACTTTCATTGCTGGCAAGAAATCAGCACAAGACAAATAAAATGTCAGAGATATAAATAGAGAGGATGCTACTGCCATGGATCCTTGGGGAAAAAAAAAAAAGGCCAACACACATACAGGCAATAAACCCACAAAATGAACACAAATGACAGGATCAAATTGATTGCATCACTCAATTAACACTTAAAAGTTCAGATTGATAAGGATGATCACTGTATGATAATTACAATAAATATAAAACGAAGCTGGCAAGTCATAGTCAAAGGCAAAGTGGCTTGATAGGAGACCTGTTCTTAAGTGCTTTTGTAGAGTGGAAGTTTAACTGAACAAAAGCTTATGCACAATATTAGATATGTTGGATCGCTAATGTGATCCTTTTAGGGTAGACTGGATTGTAAGATTTATTTCAAGTTTAAAATAGATGGCCCTGTACAATACACAGAGGTTTTACATTCTACTTCTGAGTGCAGGAGAAAACAATATTTCACTTATAAAAGTTGATTTTAAAAGTCAAGTCACACCAAATGTAGCATGGAGGGTTTTCTTTAAAAAGTGGCCAATTTAAATGAGCATTGCTGCTCTAGAGCAACCCTTTCATTGAAGTTAGACTTATTGAGCTTAACTGCCTGTACACTAATTAAAGCATCTCTCATCCTGTTTGTCCTATTCAGCATTACACTGCAAGATTAGAATGAGCTTCATGAAGCTAAGGCAGTGATAAGTGCTAATAGTATTTTATTATTTCTCAGGTGCAATGAAGATATTTCTCAGGCTGCAGCCAAGAGCCTCGAGGGAGAAAAAGAAATGCATAAGAAGAAGGGGAACACACTCTCATAGCATCACTGCTTCACTATTTCTGCTCTAAAGTCGAACCATAAAGCTTTTGACTGCTGCTCACGCAATGGAAAGATGTCCATACATTTATCTAGAAGCTGCCTTTATGCACTATGCCTATCCAAAGCAGTGTACTTGGAGAGATATGCAAGCAGCTAAGTGAATTATTGTAAGGCCACATAAAAGAATGGGCAATGAAGTTGATTCAGTGACTAGCACTGGAGGAAAAAATCACAGGATCACTTGATGCAAGAGCAGTATTTACAGCATGCTGTTTTATATAAATAAGAGCCTTCAGAAAGAGGTGCTGGTGACTCAGGAGATCTGCATGAACAGCCCCATTGCTGTCAACAGAAAGGCAGCTGCCAGTGGAAACCTTAGTAACAAGGATACTGAAAGGCAGGAGAGAGAAACTCACAAGAGTTTGGAAACTTTCCTTCTACAGTCTGCATGTTTGTGCTTTCAGCAGGTCTGCAATGCAGCATCACCTCTACCCTTCACAGGATCTGAGCTGCTGGAGGAAACAAAGGCCAGAGGACATCACTCCCCATTCAGCCACCAACCTGCTGCTGTCTTTGGAGACACTGCTTCATTTTCCCTTCCCTCATTCATTCTCTCTGTACAGTTAGGAAACAAGATTCAGTCTCTGTAATCTGCTGAGAATAACATTATAGAAACACTAGACATTGACTCTTCTTCATTGTTCCCTAATTAATAGTCACTAGTTTTTTTTAATATTGTCTCTTAGCAACTCAGCCTCTCCAGCTAAAGAATTAGAATATGACAATGTCACATTATTTTTCACAGTAAATTTGAAATTTGACTTAATTAAAGCTTATGCTGTAGCTGGATTACCAAACAAATAACTGGCAGTTGAAGGGATAAATAATTTCTGTCTATCTATGTAACTGGGATAAAAATCCTGTGTTGATATTTCAGTAGTGTTGTATACAAGACACAATTTAGTTCAGACAATTGCTACTGCAGTCTGAGCATTTTCACTGCCAGGCCATTACTGAAGTCTAGATTAGCTCCCCGGTGACTCTAAGTGAGCTGTTTTAAAGGACAGCTGTTCAGAGACCAGAGCTTGATCTCGTAGAGATATTCAAGGCTGGATGCATCTATAGAAACATTTTTCATAAGACTCTGAAATCCCAGACTCCTTTCAGAGCCTAATGGTAGTAAATGCCAAAGAGTTCTTGAGATGCCCCTGGTTTTTCACTCATCTCAGTTGCCACATTATGATAACATTTCGCTTGGGAGTTTGAACAGAAACGTGTGTGTGATACACCTGGAGCTGCTGCATATTCAGCAAAAAACATGGGAAGCAGTGCTCCAATATCATTATTCAAACATAACACAGCTCAATTCCTTCCAAGTAAAATGGCTCAGTTCAGCTGGATGAAGACCACTCTCAGGTCCCACTGCCATCAAGTTACAATAGCTGGGCTTTGAAGAAGAATGATCACAGAATGCTGGTAAAATGTTCTCTGAAACCCCCCATAGTTGGACTGTCATTGATGTGACACTTCCCTTGGTCCTTCAATAGAATCCTCATCTTGGTGGTATAAACAAGGATAGCTTCAAAGCCAGCATGTTTATACCAGCAAATTTGAGTACAGTTCAGTGATGCTCAGCTTCAGAGGATCTCCTGAGCCTGCTGCACTCCAGATATGCAGTTTGCTGACACAAGTCAAGAACCAGAGGACTTTACCCACTCTAGCAGCGAGTTACCAGCAGTTAAAGAGGTCACGGAGTCCACTGTGAGTTCCTCAAGTCCCTTCTGTACACCTGTGGTGCACAGCAATTATCTGCATCCAGCCATGCCCTACCTCCCTCCAATGTTACCATGCACAGGAGACTGAGAGCATCTTAGCCTGCTACTATAGGCTTAATACAAAATTAAATGGTCTACACAGACATATATTAAAAGTCTGGCACAAGGCAAAACTCACAGCTTTGTAAAAGACCCAGAAACAGACCATGGGTCTCCCAAGTCCCAGTTTAACACTTTGCCTCTCTAGTCATTATCCTACCATGCCATGGAAATAAAATCCTGGTATTTGTCTCCAGATAAACATGTTATTACTCCCATAAGAGAAAATGAGTCAAAGAAATAACCATGCTTCTATTGCCTGTGGCATATGAAATACATTTTAAAATCCTCCCAGCTCACCAAAAAGCCTCATCATTGTTTAAGAAGGTCGAAAATAGTCTTTGAAACTTTCAAAAATTTAATTTTCATCTTTTCAAATCCAAGGCAAAGTTTGGACTGCAAGGTACAATGCGGAAGGGGAATATTTTTGTTCTGTAGCTTCTTTCTAATGAGTAACAATCAAGAGACACTGCAGGGATGTAGAACATAAAATAGTGAGTGAATCCAATATGCTGCTATTCCTGGCAGTTCTAAAAATTAATCCAAAACTGCATCCATTACAAGAGTAATGGAAAAGTAGAGCTCCACGTCTGTAAATATTGGAACCATGGCTGATAGGTTCATTTCCTCCCCTACCTCAATTAAACATGGCAGCTTACAGCTAAATTATACAATGTAGCCAGAGTTTGTAAACAAAACAATCAATGTTACAAATGTTTGTGCCTAAATAAATAGATGTACTGCTGTATCTGTTAGAATTATGTCTCACGCAGTAGCTGTTCACTTCTAAATAGGTATATCTCTTATTAAGCACTTGATTATGAATTTCTGCAATCCATAACAGAAAGAAGCCTTCTGCTGCAACATCTGTAAATCACACCCAAAATCTTAATAAAGTGGCTCCCAATCTGTTTCAGATCTAATTCTCCCAGACAGTTGTATGTTGTCAGCCTGACCCAGATGTTTAAAATGCATTAATGTTTATGCTTTAAACTGGAAAAAAAAAAAACAAAAAAAAACAAAGACAATCATTGAGTATGATAATCCAGGAATCAGCCTGTGCCCCACTGCACCTCAGTGGATTTGACTGCCTGATCTTTTCTCATCCTTGTGTAACCCCAGCATCCCTGGTTCATTTAATTCCTTAAGCTTTAATTAAAAAACAGCAATGAAAGCCAGCAAGACAAAGCAGCTGAAAATTCCTTTATAGCTTGCAGAAGAGCTAATATTGCTTTGAGAAGAGACAGCAAACACCACATTCAAATACAAAGGTGGCCTACTGAAACTTAATCTTTCTTCTGTTGTATCCTACGAGGAATATTTTACAGAGCTGGTCTCTTATTTATGTTTTTGCATCAGGGGAAGAAGAAACCATAAAACTTGTAAAGGAGTTTCTGCATCACAGTCTCCATTTTATCTGGTTTCCTTCATCTGGTTATCTTCAAATGGTGAGTCTGGAGTCCGCTTAATTTACTCCAGAAGGATAACAACAAAATATTATTAAGGATGCACATTTTTTAAAACACAAAGCCCCTGCCTCAGTGGTGGACTGCAGGGAAACCTTGTCATAAGCCAGGAGATGTTAGTTTGGGGCTGCAAGAGGTGGAGCTGAAAGAACCGTATCAGAACCAAATTTGAATTGTTTCCAAGGGTGGTCAACACCAGGACAGACCAGCTGGCTATTGTCATATGGGTGTATCAAGAGCCTTATGGCTTCTGACCTGGTCATACCCTCCCACCACAGCACAGGGGTAACAGGAGAGTCCCTAGGGACCCAGACTCTGTCAAGAGTAATTATTCCTGACACCACATCAGCTTCCTAAAGTGATATAGACTTGATGCACACATAAGCTCTGTCAACAGGGATCACACAGAGGTCATTATGTTGTCTGGAGCACTTAGGATCAGCCAGCAAACACCACCAGCAAACCCAGTGATACAGACTGAGGCACCAGTCTGGACAGTCTGAGCTGCCAAGAATCCTGGTGCAACAGGCTCCCTTTGTCAAGCCACTGCTTGAGTCTGTGTGCAGCCATGAGCTACAGCCAACAAGAGCTGGGCCCAGAGAGATGCCAAGAGGGAGGTTTTGCTGAGAAAAATTCAGCTCTCCCAGCTCTCTGCAACTTATCATACTTCCCTGCCTGAACAAAGCCTTCAGCACCTGGCAGGACCCAAACACGGCGCTGCTGCTTTCAGTAACTGTCAGATCAAGGAATTCCACACGTCCATCACAAACCAGTCACATATTCAGGTTCCAACCACCCTGCCTGACACAAAGGTGAGCGTCAGCACTTGCACGGTGTGCTCCAGCTGTTGCACAGCTTTATTTAAAGCTCCAGAAGCTGGAAGAGCAGCTTTGATCACATTCTCAGTGGTTTTCATTGTTTCAGCTGAAGCTGTGATGGCTGAAGGTGGGCAAGGAATGCTTTTCCCCATTTCAGGGACCTTTTGATGGGTTTAGATTTTGTCTTTTCACCTAGTCAGACAGAAATATTTTAATTATCTATAAATTCACTTCCTGATTAAATATAGTCTGAGGGAAAGATTGTTTGACTGTGAACATTTAATATTTTTGGCATGTGCTACCTTTATCTTGCCATTCAGAATGAAGTCATAAGTGAATCAAGAAAATGAATATTAATCTTTTCAAGTGAATTCAAATGATCCTGAAACAAAAAAAAAATCAATCAAGTTATTTAACAAAAACAACTTTTACCATAAGATGTCTATTTGGACAAACTGCTGTATTTGGCTGAAAATGGGTAATAAAAAATTCTAACCAAATTCAGTAATTTTTATAAAATTGTACATATTGCTCAGTCTAATTCTGCATTTCCAAAAGACAGCTGTACTTGCTTAAACCCTTTTGGAAGCTGTGGCCTCCTTACCCACTAGGACCAACCTTATGTAAAAGATTATCTTATATGCAATTTTTGCACAATTGCATTTAAGGCTACTGAAGCCAGAAACACTTGTGGGCACAGCTTTCACTGAACAGTGAATATTTTATGTCAAAATAACAGGCACAGAGGGCAGAAGGACATTATCTTAAATACTATAATACACACAAAGCTATAGAGCACATCAGTGAGACCCCACCTAGAATACCTCATCCAGCTCTGGGGTCTGCAGTACAAGGAAGACATGGGCCTGTGGGAGCAGATCTAGAGGAGGCCACAACAATGATCCAAGGGCTGGAACCCCTCTGCTGTAAAGTCAGGCTGAGAGAGTTGTTCAGCCTGGGGAACAGAAGGCTCCATGGACGCCTTACTGCAGCCTTTCAACGTATAAAGAGGGCTCATAAGAAAGACAGAGAAAGACTTTCTAACAAGTACCACAGTGACACAACAAGGGGCAATGGTTTTAAACTGGATGAGGATAGTTTTAGATTTGACAGAGGAAGAAATTGTTTCCAGTGACAGTCATTAGACACTGGAATAGGTCACCCAGAGAAGCTGTGGATGCCCCATTCCTCAAAGTGTCGAAGCTCAGGTTGGATGGAGCTTTGAGAAACCTGTTCTAGTGGAAGTTGTCCCTTCTGATGGCAGGGGAGTGGTCTGGATGACCTTTAAGGTCCTTTCCAACCCAAACCACCCTGTGAGCCTGTAATTCTGCCCTTTGTTCAACATAAATGTTAGCCTTTCCCAAAAATTGGTGACCATGCCTTAAATTTTCCTTTTCTGGCTGGATTTTAGCTGTGATGTGCTGGCGTTGAAGTAAAGTATACTTCTGCATTTCATTTTTATATAATTGACTTCTTTAGTTCAGTAGTTTTATGGCTTTCAATTTGACTTTTA
This sequence comes from Merops nubicus, assembly GCF_000691845.1. Taxonomy (NCBI): domain Eukaryota; kingdom Metazoa; phylum Chordata; class Aves; order Coraciiformes; family Meropidae; genus Merops; species Merops nubicus. The sequence goes on from NW_008590086.1 coordinate 39,918, forward strand.
AAATACGAGTTTATAGTGTTTCACCTTTCTCTCAAATGGATAAGCCTGTAAGAACTTTGCTGTTTGATTAAGTTATCATGCATGAAGAACCAGAAAAATTTAAGACAATTGTTCATTTAAATGGCTGTTAATTACATCTTCCTGACATAGTTATTGTACTATAAGCACACTTTGGATAAAACTGCTGTATTATCTAATTGAACTCAAAAATATTTCTGACATTTTAATGAACACACCAATTAGTTTTATTTTACAAGACTTTCAAATGAACCACAGAGGATTAGAAAATGACATTCAAGGTCTGCATATAATTAAATTGCATAACACAGGAGGGGGGAAACTGTGTCACGTTGAAGAAAAAAAAAGTAGGGATGCATTAGCATTCAAGACATGTTAGAGTAAATAACAGCTTTGTAAAACAGAAGCTGCTCTTTTTCACCACTTAAGTTCACTGAAGTCAATAGAATGAAGCAGCATCATTGTCACCAGCCACAGATTCTCCAGGCAATCCTGATCCATTATCCTATTCCCTGTTAGAGATCCCAATCTGATTTCACTTTTTAGGAAATTTTGCATAGTTATCTGCCTAGGTCAAGTGGAACTTCATAAAGCTAGTGGAGCTATGCTGAAATGAACTAGACATGAGAAGACAAGTAGTTTTCTGGACTTCAAAGCACACATAGTGCATATGAGGCTTTCTACATGAGAGATCAGCTGGACAGGAACAGAAATCGAAGGCATTTAAATCAGTTAAATTAGACTTATAGATTTCACAGTCATCCACCTGTCTGGATGGATTTGGCTAAGCCCCTGAAGAAAGGGGGCAGATCACACATTTTCCATGGAAATAAAGGATTCAGTGTTACAGATCTCTCTACAGCAGTAAGCTCATGTTAAGGTAAAAGTAGATGTCGAGAGCAGTCCACTTTCCAACAATAAATTGCTCCTTAAAACACTCATAAGAATGAGGAAAGTATAAATAAAATAGATATACTCAAGTCTATGGACACACTTTAGTATGCGCACATAAATCTTTGGTTTATTTGTTCAGTGGTTCTTCAAATTCTTTTAAGTTTTCTGATAATCCTCCATTTTCCCTAGGTGCTTCCCATGTTGCAGGTGCTAATGCTAAATGCAGTATCCAGCTGTAATCTGAATAAGTAACATGGTTTAACCCCAGCCAGCAGCTCAGCCCAACCCAGCACTCCCCCTGGTAGAATAGGGGAGACAATCAGAAGGGTAAAAGTGAGAAAACTCATAGGTTGAGAGAAAGACACTGTCATAGTTAAAGCAAAATCTGCACACACAAGGAAAGCAAAACAAGGAATTCATTCACCACTTCCCATCAGCAGGCAGCTGTTCAGCCATCTCCAGGAAAGCTCCATCATGTAGAATAGTGACTTGGGAACACAAACAACATCACTTCAAACAATCCTCCCTTCCTTCTTCTGTCCCCAGCTTTATCTGCTGAGCATGATGTCATATGGTCTGGAATATCCCTTTGGACATTTGGGGTCACCTGTCCCAGCTCAGTTCCCACCCAACTCCTTGTGCACCCCCACAGTACTTTCTGGTGGGTTGGACTGAGGAGTAGAAAAGGCCTTGGCTCCATGTAAGTGCTGCTCAGCAGTAACCAAAACACCCCTGTGCTATCAACACTGTTTCCAACACAAGTCCAAAACACAGCCCCATACCAGATATGGTGAAGAAAATCAACTCTATCCCAGGAAAAAAACAAACAGCAAAATAACAGAGACATGACTGCTTCTGTGATCATGGAAGTTAACCTGTGCATTTATCAGTTTGGCATTTGCTTCCCTCATACAATAATAACTTGATGTGCAAATAGCAAATACTCTGTTTATCTTGCTTCTGCTGTGATGGGTAGTGACAAAATAAGCACAGTAAAGGGAAAAATAGGCAATTTAAAAAAAAAAAAAAAAGAAATACCAGTGAACTTGGAACAACATTCAATTATAAAAGTGGATACAAAATGCCGATAATTCAATGCTCAGTGTCACCAATCTGAATTTCATTATACTTTAAGTAGAATCTGGTTAAAGGGGATAAATATCCTTGAGAGATGTTACTCACAACCATCTCATGATAAAAAAAGACTAATAAAATGAACCAGTTGATTTCTGTATCAAAAGGAAAAAAAAGAAAAAGAAAAGAGAAACAGAAAAATTCACAGTTGAATTTTCAGCAGATGCAAACTACTCTGAAGGGGGTTGCTGTTTAAACAAATAAAGCCACAGGATCTGGATTTTTCTATGTCAATCAACTTACTTCAGTGGAATTACTCAATACATACCACAATGTATGAGCAGTTTTGGACAACCTACATCCTGGCTGAAGTGACAGAGACAGAGTGGCAACCCCTGCTAATGGACAGGGAACCAAGTCAAATATTATCAGAAAACATTGCTCCAAGGAGAATGTGGTTCAGAGCAAATTTTTGGTCTATTTTTTTCTGTTAACACAGATGACAAAACTGCTGCCAGCATTTGTTCTGCATATTGTAGCAGAAGAAATGAGGAGGTTAAGGGAACTGTTGAAACAGTTTATTTATGGAAATTCAGGATTGGAAAAATTAAAATTCAAACAGGAAAATATTGTTAACTTTAAAAGTCCATCTTTTTACTAAAAGACAGATTTTCTATCTTTTGTCCAGTGAAAAATAGAAGTTTTTATTCTCAGGGATGTTGTTTGCTTTTTTGGACAACATGTCTTCACCTCTATACCCCGAAATATAGAAGGAGGAAAAGCCATTGCTAATATTTTAGCTAATGTATGTGGATGGTTACTAAAGCCCCTCTGATTTTTCAGGTTCTAGAACAGTGTCATAGCCCTAGAAAAAACTTAAAGTTCTCACACTCATCTGTCTTAGAAAGAATTTAGAAATTAATAGAAAATTGCCCTTGAAGTAGTAGAGAGAATTCAGTATAAACCAGATAAAGCAAAATAAATCAATAGCTGAGTAATCTCAGAGAAACATAAGTGATCCAATTTGTCCTGAAATTAGGTATCTGCCATCATCTTTAATTTGCCAGATCTCATACAAACATAAAATAAAAAGTCACTAAACCAATTTCTCATCCTAATGTTGATAATTTTACATCACTGCAGATATTGAGTTTTGGAGCATTGATCCCAATCTCCTCTAAAAAGGAAGAGCTAGGTCCTCTATTGTAACAGTTACCTGTATTTAGTCTCCCAAGTCACTTGGTCATTTCCTATATGTGGAGGTAACTGTGCAAATTTAAAACCTGATCCTTACTCAAAGTTAATCAAAATAACTTTATCAGGGGAGGAAAAATAAAGAGTGCAAGACCCTTTACTGAATAAGGCTCTCTCACTAAATGCATCTTATCATCCAAGACCATCAAAAACATACTTATTAACATCCAAAACAATATTGAACCTATGCAATAGGTATGACTGAAGCAAGGAAAACTGCATTTAACATTCAAAATTCAGTAAAACAAATAGTTTTCACATCATAAAGCGATAGCTGCAGCCAGAAACAACAGCAGTTCCAGAAGTATTTACCAAAATATGTATTTTTATATTGCTTAAAGGCAGTTCTTCAAAAGATACATTCCTTCTTGTGCATGGTGAGATCAGAGATTTTAAAGATATCTGGAATTCACTGTACAGAACAAAGAGGTACTAAAATTAGAAAATGTCTTGCCAGTGTCAGCATACATAAATTGACTTTATCTAGCTGTGCTTTTGCATATTTTGCCACTTGATACACAATGTAATGTTGGTTGCCTAAAACTTAAAGTCCCATATATGTTTGTGTTTATTTCTCATGCCTACTTTAACATCTGCAGTAGAATCACACTGATTCTCTGCACCAGAACGTTTAGTCCATTACCAGCTGAGCTAGACAATATATATTTACCCTATAGAATCAAAGTCTATAGCCATATCTCTTATCCCTTGTTATTCATCTACTGCAGAAAAGATACTAGTACCTTCCAAGGAAAATCTGTTTACAATCATTAATTGTCTAATTCTATGCACATCACCACAGACCAACTAATGTGATCTCACTTTCTGTGTCTTTCTCTTCACATTAAAGAGTCTCTAACAACAATTCCACCCCACGATGTTGAAGACTGCTGTCCATCTTCATCCTGAGAGGAAAACCATGGAAGTGCCCATGTCATTTCACTACTGCAGACCCCTCCCCTGCTTCTGTGGCTGTTTAGGTTTGGTCCTCTGCAGACCTCATTTCCCAGGTGTAGGTTGTGAGGACTTTCCAAAGCTCCTCTTGTCATGCACAACCAGACAGAGCAGAGCTGAGTTTTTGAGAGCACTTAAATGAGTACAGAGGAACACACCAAACCTCTGGCCGTGCAGCAAATAGCCCAGAAAAGATTTAAACTGCTTCAGCCCAAGTCTGCAGGATGATGGCTAGAAGGGAGCCATGTTTCTGATAACTGCTGATTCAAGAGCCCTTCATGTGTCTAACAGTTCACATCGGGAAGGTTGACTACGCTTCTCACAGTAATGTAACCTGAGAATGACAGATTTTCATCAGGTTCCACAGGGAAACAAGTCCAACTGCAAATTGCCAAAGGCTGCACAAGTATCCTGGGAAAGTGTCACTAAATGCTCTTTCTATTCTTACCTCCTTCCCCAGGTGCCTGCTGCTGACACCAGTTGGAGGCAGGACACCAGGTTAATTGGATCACTGATTTGATTGGAGATAGCTGTTCTTGGGAGATGATCATGTTGTGCCTTGTACCCTGATGAGTGCTTGAACTCATCGGCTGTCTTGCTCTGGTTTTGATGGAGGTGTGTCAAGGTGAAGCTTCCAGCCGTGTTTCATGTAGAACTAAAATAGGAATTCTGAGGGTAAGGATAGTTGTATAATCAAAAGTCAGTCAACCTGGCACAGGGCACTGGCACACACCAAGCAGGCACTTGCACGCAGATGTCAGACTTCCAAAAACAGTCAAAGACCCTCAGCCATCAGCAGGGTCCTGCTCTATATTTTGCCTATGCTAGAGGTCTAGCACAGCATTTTGACTGACAAAGTCAAAAACGTCGTTTTACACCTGTGTCCTACCTCCTGCCTGCAGAGCTAGGAACCTTCCCTCCTTCTGACATGCAGAGATGCCCACAGGTACAGACTGAAATTTCTGCCCCTGCTGCCAACACATAGAGATCAAAAGCAGGAAAGCTGATTCATGCCTTTTCCAGGCACTCTGCCATGGGGCTGTTTCTCATCTTGCATGGCAACAGCCCAAGGTTTTTTGGGATAGTAAGGAGAAGCTGTGATGGGGTGAGGCAATAGGGGCACCAGAGAGGAGGAGTCATCTATCTCACACGGAGGCAGGGTAGGGAGAGGGGTCCTGATAAAATGAGTCTAGAGAGATGAAGATTAGTGAGGTCAGGGAATGGGCATCACCCATTTTCCCACACAGCACAGACAGACCTTGGACAGTCCCACTCTCATCACTCAGCATTTCCACTCCAGACCTTCCCTCCCTGCATTTCCTCAGGCACCACTGGCCTGTCCCATCCCCTTTCCCCTGCTCTTAGGTGACAGGACCAGAGTGATACCCTGCCAAATCTTCCCCCCTCCTCTTCTTTGCTGCAAAATTGAATTTCACTTACACTGTCAAGCAGCCTTAAACTGCAGCTGCTAACAAGATAGTAACTCATCAGAAAGCCAGCCTGTCTTCTGTTGCTCATAAAGCCAGGTATTCAGCAGACAACAGGAGCATAAGATGAACAGCAGAGAGCAGAACACAAGCCAGGAAAAAACTTGACTTATTCATTCCTCCTGAGTCAATCTTACAATTGCAAAGGGCTATGTCCATATGGAGGTACCCAACTCCAAAGGCAACAAAAAAAATCCAGAGGCAGACTGATGAGAACCCTTGATAAGGAAATTAAATTTTGCCATAAAAATAAGGCACTGAGTGAACACCACCAAGAACCAAGATAGATAATGCTATAGTGTCTCTGGCTCTAAGAAAGGTTCAAAATACCCAAAAAAGACTTATGCACTGAGACCATCCCCAAGGGAAGTTATAAGAGTTGAAGCATCATTTGAATGTGGGCAATTTCCCATTCCACACCTCTATCCTGCAAGCAGTATGGTACTGGAGATTTGGTGCCAACTCAAGATTAGGTGGATGGATCTGAGTCCTGGAAGACAGTGGTCCTGCTGGTGAAGAGAAAAGTTTGGTTCTAGTAAATGATCATCAGTATCTCCATTTGTGCTAACCCACAGGAGGAAAGAGTTAAGCCTTAATTTCAGGCAATGACAATGGTGGATATTAATACCTGCACTGAGCTCATGAATAGATGAATAAAAATACATATAAAGGGCAACAGATGTATACCTGTCAAACACACAAGTAACTAATACAAGAAAAAAATAAAATAAAAAAAAAAAACAAAACCACACAAATCACACAGTAGACATCAGCATGGGGTGGGAGGACATCTGATTCTTGTCAAACAATCACAAAAGAGAACTATTTTAGAGCCAAAAATAAAGAGAGGGGAACTGTGACTCAATTGCAAAGGTACTGAAGACAGCGGTTTTCGAATATAGCCTTTAGTCAGAGTTTAAGAAATCAAAGTTACTGTATTATTAATATGCCTTAAACAGCAGGTAAACTAGCAATTTCTTCCTCTGCAGGCACCCAGCATTCCTCACAAAGTGACACTCTGTTTTGACATCCCAGTTACTTGGCACAGGCTGTCTGTCAGGAAGAGAGGCTGACAAAAGAAGGATCCTGGTTTGTCTTTCACAGCTGTTGCTGTGTAGACCTTGAAGAAAAACACAAGCAACACATAAGCTTTATCTTCGTGGATGCTGGCACATTTGTTGCAGCACCTACGCAGGCAGTGGTTGCCACCACCCCTGCATCAGCAATAGCATTTCCAGCAGGGCTATGGCAGGGGTTGTTCCCCTGTTCTCAGCACTGGTAAGGCCACAACTAGAATACTAGGTTCAGTTTTGGGCCCCTCACTCCAAGAAGGACACTGGGGTGCTGGGACATGTATAAAGAAAGCCAACAAAGATGATGAAGGCTCTAGAGCACGAGTCTTGCAAGGAGTGTCTGAGAAAACTGGGGTTGCTCTGTCAGGCAGATTATTATCATAACTTATCATAACTTATCATAACTTTCGCCTGCTTACCACTTCCTAGTATAGAAAGATATTACCATTAACAGACAGACTAACAGCCAAATTGCCCCCTCTGCTCTTAAATCATACACAAACAATCCAAGGTGCCACACCACAAGAGTGAGAAATAAGCTAATACACTTACTCACTGCATAGGATGCAAATAATGGAGCCAGCTGGCCAAGGATCCAACCCATAAGAGATGGAATTAACTAGGCTATGAGTCCAGTTATGTAGTAGGGACACATTTTTCCCCACCATCCTGGGAACTCTGCTTGCTACACACAGGAATCCTTTCTGGTAACCTGAATCCCCACACAGCACATGCACTGTGTAGGCAAACCTCCCAACCCCACTGCACAAAACCCTACACACCATGTATAATACACTCACAAATACCTCCCAACCCCACCACAAACAGTCAGCTCTTATAGAGGTGGCTTCTTGTCCCACCTGCAAGCTAATGTAGAAGGTGGAGGCAACTGGTGGTGATCTCCTCATCAGTTCCCACCCAAGGCTGGCCAGACCCTGGGGGAAAACCAATCAAGAGGGTCCTGGTTGTGGGCATCATCCATATGCCAACTCTCATTCAGGGCTGGAGAGTTAAACCCCAGCACTTCAATCACATCAGATTATTATCTGAGCACTTAAATGTACAGAGACTGTATCATCATCTCATAGTCCTGCCCATCTCTTCAAAAGCAAAACAGGAACTCTTTGCTCCCAGGAATAAATTTAGGATGCCATGTGAAATAAATCAGAATAGTAGTGATTTAGGAAAAAAATGAGTTGGATGAAACTGGGTTCTCTATGACAAGATTGTTCCATCTGAAGATGTTAATTTTACCTTTAATCTAAAGGCATATAGGGGTATTTTCAGATGTTGCCATACCTTTACCTCTTCTGTCTACCTGTACTTTGACAGGATCACCATACTTCTTCTAAAAAATAAACAGCACAAAACCCCAACTTCTTGTTGCCATTGGTTTTCTTTATAAGAGAAGCCTTTCATAAATGCCTTCAGATGAACATGTCAGCTCACTCTGTGATAACAAATTAGGCAAAATAACCATTACTGTTATTGTGAAAGTTTTCTTTCCTTCCTTAGTGCTGACAAATGCAGTTATAAAATCAACAGAAGTTTTAGCAAGGATACTCTTCAAATAGGTCACTATTTGATTCTATTAATGCATTACAAAAACATAGTCAGACTGAATCTCTATCATTTCTGCACAGAGTTGTTCACTGTCCTCTGGCACAGAAATACTTACCTTAATAGGAAAATTCAAAAGAATTTTCAATTGGAGGCACAAACAAATAGTTGTACTTAGCAACAATACGTTTTTTGAAATTTATTCTGCAAGAGGCATCTTTCAATTTAACAAATGTCCTAGTATATGAGAAGTATGTGGTGATGCTTGAACCTAGTCAGCATGTTCTGATCCCTGCAATGGCTGAAGGGTTGTGCAAATTGTGTTATCTGAAGCCCTGAAGTGTGCTATTCTTCCCTTTGTTACTCAGTTGGATTCAAGTGCTAAAAAAATCCCCATGGCCCTAAGAAATCATCTCTTTCTCTGGTGAAGTATCAGGCTTGCTTTTGATTGCAGTGTTTAATGGGGGAAAAGAGAAGATGCAGTAACCTGACAAGTTAGCTGAAAAAGTCCTTTCAAGAAAGGTTTTCTAATGTCTAGTCCAATAGTAGGATCAGGAGAGGGGTGGGGAGAGTCACCAAGACCATTTTGTAAAAAAAAACTGGAACCTGGGCAGCTTCAACAGATCCCCTTTTACTACTTACTCTAGTTACAATGGCTGTTCCTGAAAGTCCGTGATTCTTTTTTCAGCTGATCACATTTAAGTTATACTCCAAACGCGTGAATGTATGGTGACTCCTTCTTCCCTTTTCACTCTCATCTCTGCAGTCACTTTTCTAACCATATTCCTTTAACTGGAAACATTCACTTTCATTTTGATTTGCACAGGATAAGTATTTTGTCTTTGATCATGTTGGGGCACCTAAAATAAGGTTCTGTTATGTGAACTGCTTTGTAGACTCCCATCACCCAGAAATTTGGAACTGCAGGAGTGTGTGACATAGGATGAAGACAGATACCTGAATTTTTAATGAGCAGTCCTTCAGTATTTGCTTGCTTAAAAGACAGTGGATACTTTATCTTGCCTGTCATAATACGTTCATCCTGGCAACTCAGCATCTAGTGTTTAACACTACATTGACAAATGTATTTCTCCCTCTTTTGTGGTGAATGCAGGCATAATTTTAAAGGGAATAGGCCTGTAAGTTAACTGGGTTTTTTTTCCTCTGTTCTTCTTTTAGTTTTATAAATGCAGAGCTTATCCTAGAACTGAAGACAACTCCTGCAGTTTGAGTCTAAAACTCCAATGCAAAGTCTTATCAGTTTTCTCCCTACAAATTCTCAGCTTCATGAACTGCTCAATAGCATGTCAACTGAAATAGAAAGGTTAATGCAAAAGTCCCAAAGTCAGATGATAAGGACCAGCTTCTCAGACAGTTTTGCAGCCAAAATTCTGTCTGCCACCAGCATGAGTACAAAGTGATACCTCTTTATACATGGGGTTTATCAAAAGGATTCCCCCATCCCTTTCCCCAACATTATCTTTCTTTCAGACACCCCTTGTGCCCCACCCCCAAAAGGACCCAAGTGTGCTCCAAAAAGACAGAATGACAAAGAAAAAAGAAATACGTCCTTCTTGCTTTACTTACATTTCTTCCAGCAAGTTTCCCCTTGCCAGTGATATGTTTTACATGACTTGGATTTTCTTGGTCATATAGATGTGGCTGCAGGGAAGGACAACAGAAATGGATTGTTCTCAGCATTCTGAGACACCTCAACAGTGATGGACAGGCATCAAATTTCCTGACCTTATTTCCCACTCTTTTATGTGGATGTTGCCAACCAAGAGGATAGTAAAGAATGGATTAATTGAGCAATGTTTCTCCTTTTCACAACCAGTCTTGAGGTGACAATACGATTTGCAGGTCAAGAAAAAATTCTTAATCTATGGAAAAATCACAGGTGACAAGAATATTGAACATGGGAGATGGCAGAAACATGAATGGATCTGGTATGGGTTTCATGGATGAAACACATAGGATATGATGGGAGAAAGAACTCAGTGTGGGAGTCATGATAAAGCCATGTAACTGTACATTTCCTTGTGCACAGCCAGCCCTGTTTTATTTGTAGATTCACACAAAAAAATGCATAGACATTAGCTTCTCCCATCTTCTGACAGCAGCAATAATACAAAAATATATCTGAGTATTCCATTTTCCCCCAGTCAAAGTCCAGCCAGATTCACTATTTATCATTTATTCCAGTAAATAGAAGCCACACCCAGGCCAATTATCTCCCTGTCACAGCTTGTAAATGGTGTTTTGGTATCATGGGATTCCTGTTCAGGAGCTTTGTTTTGATTTTGAGGTCTCTAATCTTTATCAGATATTACACACCACTCATCACTGTCAGTATCCAAAGCAACACCAGCGTCTGTGGCATTACTAACAGGACTGTCTTCAGCATGTGAATCATCCTGAAGCTTATCCTCCAGATTCATACTGGCCTGAAAAAAATTAACTCTGGATGACTCTCTGGACCGTAGGTGTTTGGTACCTTCCACAGAATATGAGGGCAGGGGATGGTTTTATGAGGAAATTAACTAGTTGGATAGCTTAAAAGGTTTTTCATAAAAACCACACTTTAGCATGGCCAAACAAGACTTTTGCCAGTGTCAATACAAAGAGCACAATTTCTGATATTCCCAAACGAAACAGGCAACAACACTTTCAGAAACACTCCATAATGAAAACTCCTGCCACATGTCACAAACTTGGTTGCAGGGTGGGAAGTAACCACTATGCCTGGCAAACTATCACCTTGCAAAGTGCTGTTCTCTCACACAGCTCCAACCCACCAAATATAGAGCTCTCCCTGCAAGTCTAATTGCAGTGTGCAAATCCGAGTCTAAAAAACTCCAGGCACCCCTCTTCAGTAAAATAACAGGTAGTGTAAATGACTCCTTGCTCCCATTTGATGCAAATACATGACAATTTTCAAACCACCCATCTTTGGTTTTGGTCATCTGTCAGGCTTAATTCTGTGTCAAGATAAAACTGCTTTATTAAAAATAAGGAGATAATTACAACAGTGTCAAAGGCTCCTGAAGCATAAACAATGTAAGGTTAAGGAGACTGACAACAGAAGATTTTACATGTATAAGAAATTTATACATTTCCTTGTATAAAAAGGAAAAGAAAGTATTGCTAACCATTTTTTATCTTAGTAAATTTATCAAAAGGGATATTAATAGTGTGAAGAAAGGCACAGATTATTAGTGGAAAGTGCGAAATTCTGGTTTGCTCACTTTTTTTGTGAATTAATTTCAAAGTTTCTTTCCTCAGTCACTTTACATTCCCCTCTGAAGACCAAGCAGAAGGAAAGAGGGGGATAAAAATGTGAACCGCTTTGGAAATAGCCAACTCAGAATTATTCAGGTTTGCATTTGGTTCTTGTAATCAAACAACTAAACAAAAAGGACATTTTGAAATTGAGTGAAAGCTTTGATCCCATTTATAGGAAGAAAAATGAATGGAAAAAATCCCTAGGTTTAAACAAATTATAAAAATTATAATTTTAGTGTGAAAGTACTAGAAACCTGTAATTCTTGGTTTGGATTTAACAGGTAAACTCCCTATGGTATCTTCTCTTGCCCTTTCCTTCCAACACCACCTATGCTAATAGAGAGGGAAATAAAGCCTTTTAAATCTTCCCAACAATTCTACCTGTTTTTCCAAGTAGACTTTTGCTGGTGTTTGACTACAGCCAGGAGAGTAGTAATATCAAGAGCCCCATAAAATTCCCTTGATGTCTCATTTCCCTCTCTTTTCAGGACTATCACCTCACTCATGAACCTTTCTTTACAGCTCAAGTATCTGTCAATATATAAAATCTGTAAATATATTCATTACGATAGATATTATTGAATATTAGTCACTTCTATCCACCTCTTTCTCACTAGAAAGAATACCAATGGCTGCCTAAAGTCTCCAGGATGACAAATAAGTTTTAAAGTATCATCTTAAATAGGTAGTCTTCTCTTGTTACAGGACATTAGCAACTGCAAATCTTGCAGTGAAGTATATAGAATAGAAACAGTACAACATAGACCCCTTGAGCTCTATTTCTATGCTACTTTTCTTCTTGATAGTACATTGTGATTGGGTTTTTTGATTCTATTGTCACATGTAAAACAGATCTGCATGCAAACAAGTGGCAATTTCATGTGATTGAAACCATACAGTAACTCAAACCACTGCTGAGCAGAACTAATCCTGGAGTGTCTGCTATAATCAGATCAGACTGAAGGATGATATTGGAGCTATACCAGTCCCTAGGCTGGATTCCTTCTGCTAGCATTTAGTGGGGTGTGGCACCGAGGTCAGCAGCTCTGCTGGGTGACTCGTACAACCACCCTGCTCTCAGAAGCCTTGTCCTTCCTGCAGCACACACTGTTTTACATCCTCTTATAGCACAAAGCAGAAGCCACTGAGGTCTTTTTATGAAGTCACTTCATAAAACTTTGAGATAGAGTCATGGATGAAAACCCCTTGTGTGCAACGCCTACATAAGAAGCTTGCAGGAAGGCAACAGGGTTTGCCAACAGAAGGAGAACTGTGCTATTCCCATGGATAGAAAGCAGCCAGGACTTTTTGCTTCCTCCCTCACTTGCCACCTTTTGATTTAATTCTTATAAACACTCCTGTCTGCAAGGGCTTGGGGGACATCAATGTAACCAGTGTCCATCAGTCTCTCAGGACAGAAACAGTCATCTTCTCACATCAATTTGGGTAAAGAGGATCCCTTCATCCTCCCAGCAAGAGAAAAGATCTCAAGGCACACGGCTTCAATTTATATTTCAGTCACATCAAGCTGTACATTTTCATGCTAGAAATATGAACTATGGAAGAGATTTTTAGTGCCATTATTTATTAGACAAGTTCTCTGGATTTTTATCATCCATAACTCATGCCTTTGAATGGATTTGCTGCTGAGTCCCCTAAGTCATGTACAGAAGGTCTTGAAGTACAGTATTTCTAAAATACCATTTTTTAAATTTCACATTTACATGCATTCCATCTGCACACCAAGAACATTAAATATCATAAATGTAGAGTTAATGTCTCATTTTTTAAAATTATGTAGTTTTATAATTACATTAAATGAGGGGATACTGACTTTTAGAAACTAAATTCCAAGTCTCTTTCTATTGCCAAAGCATTCAGGAATATCTTTAAATAAGTTTATGCTATAGGGACCTTTTAATGATCCATCTGCTGAAACTAGAAGGAAGAGGAGAAAGTAGTAGAATCATAAGAAATGAAACTTCAATTCACTATACATTAATAAAAAGCTCAGCTATCGATAGTCAGCAAGACTTTAATGAAGTTTTTGAAAGTTATACTCATTTACACTTAAGAACAGACTTGCAGTAGTTCTCTCCAACACAGAAAGAGAATTAAATATATGAACTAAAAAATTCTTACACAAGTCTATCTTTCGTGACTCTCAGCTTCAAAATTACGATATTCTCAGAAAGCAGTTTTATTTCCATAGGTATTATTCCATTTTTAAGTGTTTCCCTAATCATACTAATTTTCACAAACAATAAGACTAGATGAATAGCTGACTGATTTTACTTAGTTTCATCTTTTTATTTATTTTTATTATAAATAGTCTATTTATGTTGGTAAATGTATCTACATATGTGCTGGTTTTGGCTGGCACAGAGTTAATTTTCTTCACCATAGTTGGTCTGGGACTGTGTTTTGGATTTGTGCTGGAAATAGTATTGATAGCACAGGGATGTTTTGGTTACTGCTGAGCAGTGCTTGCACAGAGTCCAGCCTTTTCTGCTCCTCAGTCCATCACACCAGAGAGTAGTGTAGGGGTGCACAAGGAGTTGGGTGGGGACCGAGCTGGGACAGCTGACCCCAAATGACCAGAGGGATATTCCAGACCATATGACATCGTGCTCAGCAGATAAGGCTGGGGGCAGAAGAAAGAAGTGTGGGGATGCTTAGACTGATGGTGCTTGTGTTCCCAAGTCACTATTTTACATGATGGAGCTTTCCTGGAGATGGCTGAACAGCTGCCTGCTGATGGGAAGTGGTGAATGAATTCCTTGTTTTGCTTTCCTTGTGTGTGCAGCTTTTGCTTTACCTATGACAGTGTCTTTCTCTCAACCTATGAGTTTTCTCACTTTTACCCTTCTGATTCTCCCCCATCCCACCAGGGAGGAGTGAACAAGCTGCTGGGTGGAGATGAGCTGCCAGCTGGGATTAAACCATAATAACGGAGTTTACAGTAAACCACAAACTGTAAATTGCTCATATCTTGAAGTCTTCAGTAAAATTCTTGGAACAGTGCAGGTATATATGATTTAGCTAAAATCTGGTTATTGAGGTTAGCACAAGAGTAATTGGTGGAAGTCTGTAGATGACCTTACATTTATTTAGAGGCTGGCACGCATAGTCCACTTTAATGTTGCAGCATAACTCTTATGCAGAGTTTATTCTCCAGGTTAAATATAATTCAAGTGAGATGGCAGCTACAGGGACTCTCTTCCTTTTCATTCTGGAAAATAACACTTCATTACAAGGCAACTGAAAGCTCAAATTTATGGGAAGATTTACAAAGCAGTGGATTTTCTACTGATTGCTTTTCAACTGAAATATATTCTCTGTCCAAAAGAGGGTCCATGCCATTTAGTGGAGCTGCCAGGACAGAACAACTCCTTTGACTGATGCAAGAACAGATGTAAGCTTTTTAGATCATGAAGCTATGCTTGGTCATGTCTTAGGTTGTCTTACAATGTCATGCTTTGATTTTGAGAATGCATCCTTTCATATTTAGAAGAATGCAAGTTATGACCCATCAAAGATGGAAAAGGTGGAAGGATGACACAGAAGTTTAATGACCACTACCCACTGTCAAGCAACCTTAACTAAATTAGCAGTAATATATTTCTTATATATGTATGTATGTATGTTCTTGTGCCTGCATTCATGTGTGTATGGACCACAGTGTCAGGCAGTGTAAATAGATGTTTCAGCTGAGCTGTATTTACTGTATTTACCAGGTACAGACACTATATCATTGTCAATTCACTGCTCTACCAAAGGATTCTCATGTTCTAGTCGGTCTGTAGATAGATCCCTAAAATGACTAACAAAAGCAATAAAAACCTAATCCAAATGGTACCAAGACATTGAGCAAAATTATGGAGTTAATGCTGAAAGTATTTGAACATTATTTGGAAAAAAAAGGCCTGGATTTTGTATGCTAGAGCTATGAAAAGTCCAGTAGTTAACGTACTGTGGGTAAGAACCAGGCTGCGATCACTGAACTGTGTATCAAAACCCAATACAAGCTTGGAGGGGTTTGTACATCCCTTTTCCAGCTGATCACACCACCTGCCTCATTTTTCCAACTCCTCCTTTTCCCCTTTTCTGTTTTTTAGTGCTACTGCATGACTTTAACAATAATGTTACATACATAGCAAAAGATGGAAAATATGCAAACTGGAAGGTGTTACTGTGAAAATAATGTTTTTCAGATAAAAGTAGTTAAGGTAACATCAGTCAGATGTAAAAAGTTGAATTAGAAGGGACAAAAAAAGTTCATTTATTTGCAGAGCAAAAGATGAAGTGTACAAGAGCGAAAGAGGCCTGGGCTTTTATGGTAAACAAAAGCACTTTCATTTTCTTAAAATGAAGACATTCTCCTCATTTAAGTCTCACAGCCTGAAAAACTTTTTGCCTGTTGCCCAAAACAGAGCATGCTGAAGTTATCATTTTGCCAGAACCATAACTGCAATGCTCTGTGGTGTGAAGATTGCTTTTAAGTAACTAAAGAAAGTTTTTAAAAAGGGGGGGGGGGGGAAGAAAGGACAGTTTTGTAATAGAAAGTTTTTAAAAAGGGGGGGGGGAAGAAATGACAGTTTTAGAATCAATTTTATAAGATGTTTAGAGTCTGCTGCTCTCACTGAAGTCAGAAGCAGCAGCAGGTACCTACCACCTGAGGACGATGAGGAACAGAGTCAAAGCCCCCTAAAACCAAGGGGGGCCTTTCCACCAACTTCAATGGCCCTACATCCAGCAGACTCTTTGAGTAGGAATGGTTGATGATCTGTCATTGAAACAAAGGTTTGCCCCATTTTGAGATACACTAAACATACAGTGACAGCACTGCACTGTAATCTCCCCACATGGCCCCAAAGCTCAAAGGCCAGTGCAGACAAAGGTAAGTGCCTTTTCTTCTCCCTTCTCCAAAGTTTTGTTATTAGAGACTATTGTAAAAGAAGCACTCTTGGCTAGTTTGTTTGTATCTGTCTTCTGGGTTTGACCCAGCTTCCCCAAAAGTGAGGCACAGACTTTTTGTATAGCACTGAAGAAGAGTCATTTGATTATTCATTTGCATTGTGTTTTCTGATGAGCAGACAGCATGCTCAGGACCTGGGAGGATGAGACCTGCATTTTCCCCCATAGCTACAGGGTGTTTTGCATATGGTTTCCAGCCACTGAATAGTAAAATAGGTCAGTTTAATCCTTTTGCTTAGTTTGCAATACATAACCACCCTAGCATCCTCTCATGGTCTGAGCCAGACACACAGCGAATCAGCATATAATTATTATTCAGGTTATTTTATCCTATTAATTTATCTCTTTGGTGTTTGGGGTTGGTTTGTTTTTGTTAGGTCATTTCTTCCGAGAAAAAAAAAAAGCCTTCTCCACTCTTCTTTCTTTCACCTGTGCAAGATTCCTCACACAACACTATCCTAGTCTTTTTAAAGGATTTGTTCATTTTAAGGTCATAAGGGGCACAAGCCATAAAACTTCCCTGAATTTCCCTGAATTAATTCCTTTTGTCAAATACCATAGCGGTACACTCCAGTGTCTAGAAAAAAATTAAAAACCACCCTTGGTATAAATATTTCATCTGATGTTGAGTTTACCACTATCAGTAACTTATGCAACAGTTAATAACCCTGCCTGTGAAAAAAAAAAAAGGGAGAGAGGGAGGAGGGGAAGGGGATGGGGACACAGGACCAAAAAAAAAAAAACAAACATATATTTCTATGCTATATGGTTTTTTTGTAGCTTTAACTTTGGAACATCAAGTCTTGTTATAGTCACCTGTGAAACTAAATCTCTCTTGAAAATTGCTTTTCCCTGTTGTTGATTGAAAAGTGTTGCAGATTGCAGGTTACAGACTATGTCCCCTTGACAGAGAAGTGGTTCTTGGTTTCATTTCTGGTTTACAACCATACAAATTTTTATATGCTACATATTATTACAGTGCCTCTTTTCTAAGGGTTTCATCAATGTCATGGCTCCTCTTTCAACTCACTCCCATTTTGCTGTAGCACCTTAAAATGCCAACTCTAGGGCTAGGCATCAGGACCAGGCACTGATGTACTACCATTTCCTCACCTTTCTCTACATATTTCCCCCCCCATTCTCAGACCCTTTGCAAAGTCACTGCTTCCCAGAACAGATGTCACCTAAATTCTTTATGACTAAATGAAAGACCTTTCCTTTGGCTGTGTTAAAATGCATATTGTTTGCAGTTGCTCAGCCAAGTAAAAAATTAAGGTTAAATTTTTATCAGCTGTCAGTCAGCTTGAGTACATAATGCCCTTTTCCTGCTCATTCTTTGCATTATGTGCCTTTTTCTTTCTTCCCCTCTACCAATCCAGCCATCACTTGCAAGTAACTGATAAAAGTAATAAATTGCTGTCAGGGGCTGAACCCTCCCTGAAATCACCACTCAGATACCTGAGATTTTGCCTACATTTGCCCAGCTCAAACTCTTGTCTAGGCAGGGAAACAAAAGCACAGATAATTTTTATGGGGGAAGCCAACTGAAAAACTCTGGACTGTGTCTGCCTTGCTCCAATGATTCAGGTAGGTGTCAGCAGTTTTGCACCTCTCTAATATATATTGGACAAGAAGCAGAGAGTGATAGTGACCCAAATAATAGCAGCTAATTGGCTTCTGGCAAGGAGAAAATCAAAGAGCTTGGCCCAGGTCTATGTGTTTAATAGGACCATTGCCTGCTTGTGCCAACCAACCTATTTTTAAAGATCTAAAAAGGGTGGGCAGCAAGCCCCTTTTGAGATTATCTATACACAGCCAGCCAATATCATGTAGGAATACAAGCTCCTAGTGAGACCATTACACATAGTGTCTGAGCTGCATCCCAAGACTGGATACATCAAGCAGTGGGTTGTATGTGTCCTGGTCCCCTGGGTCTGTGGTGCTGGTCCCAAATGGGGCAGGGGACAGGTGACTGGGGAGTATGAAATCTGTGACTGTCAGAGAATAGAAATCGTACAACAGAAATCGCAAACTACCTGCTATACCTGTCCCACTTAATAAATTAGAAATGTAATGTTCCTGAGTGGTATGGTTGTGTTCTCAAGGCTACCTCACCTTTAAATTCCAGTGAAACACCAACAGAGAGAGCGACACAATCCACTTCATGCCCTGCTCAAATATGACCATCCCCCCAGTAAAACTGGTTTTGTTTACAGAAGGATGTACTGTGGGTGGTTTGTTTTCTTTTTGTTATATGCAGCTTCTTTTTTTCCAGCTGACACCAAATGAGAAAAAAGCAAGGGGGAAAAAAATAAAAAAAAAAAAAAAAAAGAGAAGAAAAGATATCTCCGAAAAATTTTAAAGTGGTTCCAAGCAGAGAGAGCTCAGCTAAAGTATCTTTTTGGATTTTCAACTTTAATCATCTGTGGATAACATGCACAATGAAGGAAATTACTCAAGAGTAGAAGATACTTATCTGAACAAGTAAATTACAATGGCACTGAAAGCAAATCTGCCTGTGGCTTCAGTTGCCAAAATTCTTTCTTGCTTTTTCACAGTTCCAGCAGGAAAGCTGGAGTCAAGTACTAACTCAATTCAGAACATCTGTCTCCAGAAGCTTTTGTGGCAGCTATATATGAGAAGAGAGACTTGGTTCTTGATGGCCAAGGAGAAAAAAAACCAAACCAAACCAAACAAACAAAAAAAGCAGAATATATCTAAAGGAGTAATTTGCATCCTCTGTCTTTTGGTGATAGGGATGATTCTGTCTCTGTTGGTGTTCATATGTGTCTTCCAATGTAAATGAATGACTTCACTGACTTCAGTGAGATGATTCAAACGTTTACAGGTAAGAATGTGTCTAGATGTGTAACAGAGGGGCCTTCAGATTTTAGCAAAACGTTTTATACTCCAAGAGCCACCTACACTTATTAACTAAAAAAGTTATAATTTTACCATGTTCCTTGTCTTCCAGTGTAAGGGTAAAAATGAGGTGTAATAGCAAATATAGGGACGTGCTACCCTTGTTTTAGATACAGGACTGTGCGTTGGCAGTGTGACCTCACTTCCCTAAATTACTTTAAGAGAGGCATTTAGGAGTACTGCAAATCAAATGCTCAGTTATCCAAGGTATTACCTGAAGCAATTACCAAGACTTTAAGGGCAAGTGCTACATAATTCTTGGAGCTGAAAAAGGTGTTTCCATGAGATAAAATGGAATGGTTCAAAGTATCAGAGGTTATCACACAACTGGGTGTTAAACTGCTGATATTGTTTTTGATACCTTACTTTAACATCACCTAGAGACTGAACTTGAGCATTTAATGATTTAAAGTAGTGCTGTGGGGATTTGAGCACATTCAAATCTGTGTTTTGCCAATAATCTGCTGCAGGTCCTTATACAAGCCACTTGACTTTTGTGCTTCCATTTCTTCTCAAGCATGTGGTGGAGTCATCAACTTAAGATTCATTAAGGCAAGTACTACTCATCTTTTATATTTGTGAAGCATCTTGCATATGGTGGTCTTCGAGTTTAGGGCCTGTAGTTTCTGACGCAATATAAATAAAGTCACAAGAAGTACCAAGTAGATGTTTCTCTTCATACTAGGGCTGTTCGTTACCCTGTTGGGTTTTTTTTGGGGGGAGAAACTGCGGAGAGAGCTGGTGCAGATACAGCAGGGTCACTCTGGTCATCAAAAATCCCAATTTAAAGTGCAATATTCATTTTAGAGATATTTTAACATGCTGGCACAGTCAATTACAGTGAGTGGATGGCATTTTAAAAGCATTTCTTTCCTTGAAATTGAAATAATTTTTTAAGGTAGGAAATCCATGTGAGTAGTTGCCATCTGGATGCAACTAACCTTCTGGAGAATATATCAGGCCACGGGTGTATGCATAGATATTATATTTGTTCTTTTTAGTCAGTGATCCTAATTTTTTTCATTTCCCATTTGACCTGTCTTGACTGGCAGCTAAAAATTGCAATTTAAACAACCAGTTGAGATTCATTTGCTAGAACTTATAAGCAGAAATAGTGTTCTGATTAGCAATGAGGCTCTCACCCTCCGAAGAATAAAGAGAAATCAGTTTTGAAGGAGTATATGAATATTTATACAGTACCCAGGTTGTTATACAAGACCCAGATTATTTTTTTAAATTACTTTCAGTTATTTACTGCACTTTTTAAAAGCTCTGCATTTTACAAAAGGAGGCAAACCTGCACAAACTGCTGTTGTCAGGCAGGTAGCAGACCTTATGCCTACTGGGTAATTCAGTTCAGTCCTGGTTTAAAACCTTTCTCTTGTATTGTTCATTTCTCCCTTCACCAGTCATGTTGGTTATGGCTAATACTGGCACTTCTCTGATGGAGATTTCACCAGCACATCTTGCTTTTAACAACGTGGAGTACACAAAATCAGTGAATGAGCAGGAAAGAGGTGACCACAGACTTACGGGTTCTCTCTGTTGGAAAATGATGATGTGTGACCGCTAGCAAGAGATTTTGTTTTGAGATGGAGATCTGATTTATAGTCATCTGCCATCTTTTAATTTGCCAGGCATCAAAAGATAAAATTTAAAAAAATAAAAAATAAAATAAATAAATAAAAAATAAAATAAATAAAAAAAAAAACTATAAAAGAGGTAGATAAGCTCAGGACAGAAATCAAACCCGGAACCAGGGCAGGCTATGATCCTCTCATTTCTAACTGAACCATTTCTCCTCTCTCCGCTCAGTTGCCTGTTAGAAATATGATATTCACAGCCCTACATTTCTCGCAAACTGCTGTGATGGAAATAATTTTTCTATCATCAGGCACTTCTTTGCCTGCCTGAGGACCTCAATTCTATCGCATTTTTTTCTTGGGAATTTCCCACCTTGGTTTTGCCATTAGATACCTGCAGCAACTGAATTGAGTAATGTGATTGAGCAAGGCAAATTATGGAAAGAAGTATCTGAAACCAAATACAGCATTTTCATTGCATTCAGACTATCAAAAAATGCATTTTGTTTTGGCAAAATTATTTGTTGAATTCATACATCATGGTAATGTATATATCCTTATAAAAATGTTTCAGTGATATTATATCTAAAATGGTAGCACTAAATATGTTTCCAATCTGAATTTAATTTTGTCCAACTAAATAACATTTATTAGTATAGACATTAAAAGGATGTAATTGAAACAGCTGACAAATGCAATCCTGCAATATTAAGACTGATATCGACTAAATGTTATTATGAAAACTGTTTGCATTCCTGTTTGAATTGGAAAACCTCCAGCTGATTGCCAAAGTAAAGTGACCACACGTTGACCTATATGAGTAAAAGCGCCGACTTGAGCTGTCCCAAGAACAACGTTTGCATTACTTAAATTCACGTTACTTAATTCGGTAGTTTCCACACCCCTTCTTGTTTCCCAGCTATAAGCGTTCATGCAAACAGCCTGTTTGCACAACTCCTTGGCCACAGCCATCTATACAAATATCTGTATCCACGTGTAAACACAAATTTACCTGCACGGACAATGATTCGATACCCGTTATTTGCTATTCACTGTTTGCCATTTGCTATTTTAATTATCTTTGGGTATAAACATTTCAGCTGGCTGATCAGGGAGTAGTCAAGTCACTGAGGAGAAGATCACACATCCTGAATGACAAACAGTTCAGGAATCCATAGACCAATGTGACCATTGTGGTGAACACTGCAAATAAACACATCTATAAAAAAAAAAAAAAGAAAAAATAAAAGCAACATCCAAAATCTTGAGAGCTAGGCAAAAAAAAAAAAAAAAAAAAAAAAAAATTTGACTACCTCGCTCTAAACAGTTAATACATCTAGTGGTTATTCTGGGCTTAATTTAACAACAGAAAAGTTCAATGCTTTTTCTTTCTTTTTATGATTGTGAAATATTCAGATGAAAGATTTACAAGCATTTTACACACTGCCAGAGCCAGCTTTCCAGTTACCAGCTGCATAGAAACATCTTTGATTTAACCACTTTTCCTCCACACCATTTTTTTACTACTTTGAATGTCTTTGAATTATCTGTACACAAAGCAAAGGGGGTGGGTGGTTTGATTGGTTTTGGGTTTGTTTGGTTTTTTTTTGTTGTTTAAAAAACCTAAAGAAAGAAAAAATATTAATTTTTCACAGCACTGGTGGACTGTTGCTCCTTGGGAAATACAGAGCTAGACTAATGGCTCCAGCACAGTGTCTATTTCTAGTTCAGCCATAGAAGTTCAAATGACTTGAATGATTAAATCATGAAACAGGTGTTCTGAAAGAAGTTGTGACATTGTTTAAAAAAATGCAGCACTGTCACAACGAAACCAGCCAGGGTAGGTCATTTTGTCTGATCTAGAAATCCAGCTTTGCCCTCCCTTTCTTCTGCAGCCTTGAGGGCCACCAGCAGCAAAAGGATGGAATAGAACTGCCTGAATTTCATCCTTTTCCATGCTTACAGTAACTGCCTTACCTGTACCTAGAAGTGCAACATTAAGCACTGTCACAGAATCGCTTGCAATTGATACTGTAGGTTTCTCATTGTTATTAAATCAGATTTTTTCTTTCCTTCTGGGAGATTAACATTAAGATTGAAGCCTGTTTAGTCCCAGTAGACATGCACTATCATGTAAATGTCATAAATTACACCTACTTCTCTGAGAAACTGAAAGTTAAGGACTCACAGGTGTTTGCATAGGTAATTACAGGCAAATATGAATTTATTCAAACTTAATGTCTTACAGGTAAAACTGAAAGTATGCAGTCAGCTAGATGATTTGCCTGATAAATGCATTCATCTTCTTAATGAGCCTCTTTTCCTGAGGTACTCTGAACAACTCGTGTCTGCGTACGTCAACAGTAACCTTGAAAACTAAAAGTCAATATTTGGGAAAAATCCTTGCACAGAGATGCAGGAAAACTTAGAGCTGAAAAATCTCACCGGGGCACCTGCTAGCTGATGACTAGGCAAGTTTGACATGTTATTTAAATTGGATTAAGCACACAGAGCAAATGATGGGGATGTGTTTAAAAGTTCCCTTAAGCAGGAAAATTCCTCAATATTTTCACATATATTTGATCATCCTGGTGCCTTGGCTGACTGCTACAAATCAGCTCCTGCAGCCCAAATATACTTTAACAAGACAACTCAAGGGGCACAAGGGTACAGAGCTGAGTTTCATGTCACTGGGCAAAGCAAGCACAAACTACAGGACCATCTGCTGAGATAGCAATTTCTCTCTGTCAAAGCAGGAGCACGTGGTGGAAGCACTGTTAATAAAGTGTGCCTTTTAAATGAATATTTTTATGCATACACAGATCGTGTTGTGATATTATTCATTTAGGATGATGTTTCTCGGAGGACAGTAAAGTAATATAAAGTTTGTATCCCTATTGAATTTAGGGTTGTTTGCCCCATTAATCAGTAGATATATTTGCAAAGTATATGTGCTAATTTATTTATTATGTGCCTTCACATTGCATGGGCAAGTGTATATTCCTGTAACTCACCTGTATGAGGAGCAAACTGTCCTGATGGAAAACAAAACAAAACAAAACCAAAAGCAAGCAAACAGATCTGGGGAGGAAGCATGCTGAGGCTGTATCTTGGCTGGACAGTGACGTGCTGCATGACCTCCTGAGGTTCTGCCAGCCAAGAAATTTTCCAGCTGAACAACCTTCCTTTGAAAAACAGCATTTCAACAGAAGAACAGCATTTTGAGCATTTTGTAGGAGTGTGTCAAGTATATCAAAACATTTGACAGGATGAGGCAGAGATGGCTTTATCTGTGAAGCTTTTATTTTGCTCATGAAGGAAAAGCTTTCAACTCAGGGCTGAGAAGAATGAACTCCACTTCTTGCATATCTGCAGGTCCACTTACAGGGCTGCAACATTTTTAGCATCATGCCTAGCTATTTATTTGTGAGTTGCCAGACAAGTGGTACTGCAGAATCTGGGATCTGTTGTCCTGGCATTTTAGACCAAATTCTACACTGGGCTGTTATTGCCCTCCTGCCTTCACAGAGTTCTTGTTACAAAATTAGAGTTGATGAAATACTGTACTGGAAGCATCTTTCATGCCCCTCTGCCTGTAAATCTGAGGCACTGAGTCACAAGGGCTGTAGCTGGGCATGAATCAGAGATACTGTAATGAGAGAACAACAAAAAAATAAAGTGTCTAGCTTAGCTCCCTGGTGAAAACAAAGAAGTGCCAGAAGTTAAATCCTTTTCATAGAATCACAGAATGGTTTGAGTTGGAAGGGATCTTAAAGATTACCTAGTTCCAAGCTCCTTGTCATGGGCAGGAACACCTCCCACTAGACCAGGTTGCTCAATTCCTCCTTTACCCTTCTCTTTAACACCTCCAGCAATGGAGCATCCACAACTTCCCTGGGCAACCTCTGCCAGTGTCTCACCACCCTCAGTGAAGCAGTTCTACCTAATTTCTTTTTTAAACTAGAATTCAGTTGGAATTTATAAATTTACTAGTCAAATAGCAGAATCCAAAATCCAATACTTGACAGACATTACTCATCAATGCCATATTGGAGAAAGAATACTGGGGACAGATTGGTGCTGTTACTATAAGTATTTTTCATTAAATAAATTTTAATTAGTACTCTCAATAAGTTCTCAACCTAGACACAAGTAGGGCTTTTACTGTTCTCCTTCACTTTCCCTTCCTGATATTTGATAGCTTTTGTTTATCAGCTACTTGTATTATTACCAGCTATAACATGCTCCAGTAGCCTCAGTGATCTGAGAGCACTGAAAAAATAAACCTTGAGAATGACAATGCTGGCAGCTTTGTGGAACAAAGAAACCAACAAGCTGTGCTTGAAAATGGCAATCAATATTAACTTACATCACGCTTTAGAAACAAGATAGATTTGGCAAATGGTATCAAAAGCCTACCTCCAATTGACTTTTGTAAAGCAGTATTCCTCCTATATTCCATTTATGTTTCTAGTGGTTATTGAAGTTTTTTAATAACGTTTTCATGTCATCAGAGAATTTATTACTACTGAATATTTTATTTTTTGTGCTCAGAGTGAAAGAAAACTTTAATCAATGATAAACAAAGATGAAAATGTAGAAAAGATAGAAAAAATTGCTAAGTCACCTATAAGTAACCAGGAGATATTAACATATTTTTTACTGTCTTCATAAGGCGGCTTCTTACTGTCAGATGAGATTCACTTTATTAGTTAAGCAAAATGTTTTTTCATAAATAAAGCAACATGGAAACTTATGCATGATTGATTCTTCACTAAATCTCCATGTAATTAATTTATCATGGTAGCATCAACAATATGGGATTAACACAGACAAGGCCAGAGCCCTCCTCCAAAAATCTGAAATAAAGTTTCTCCATTCTTTACAAATAGCTGGACAGATCAACTTCTATGCCCAGAAACAGCCTTTCTGAAAAGACCATTGGAAATGTTATTTAAGTGAAATGATCTCTGAGCAAAATTTACAAAGCACAAAGAAAAGCTACATGTCAAAATTTGTAAGCAAAAATTGAAAGTATGTATTTTTTAAATATAAAAAGGTATTTATTAGTTGCAGAATGAGATGCATGGAAACACTGAAAAAGGGCTACAAAATCACGTCCTTATGCCAGGGAGGACCACCTACACCTCTGCTGTATTCCTCTTGGATATATACACCTTGATCTTAAAAACATCCAGTGACAGAGATTATATAACCTCTTCCAACAATCTATCCCAACACCTGTTTCAAACTATTAGAAATCTTATGATAAGCCTAATTCAGCCTTATGATTAGCCTAAATTTCCCTTGCTACCATCCAAGCCAATTGACTTTTTGCCCTGGCATAGAGAAACAACTACTTAGCAGCAGTTATCAAATTGGAAGACTGGACAATTGTTTCTCCTGTATGTCTTTTCTCCTCAAAAGTTGACCAACAGAATTAACTCAATCTTTCCTACCTTTTGTAGGTCATGACTTCTAAACCTGTATTCTTGTTCTCTGCCTCTGGACTCTTCTGATTAGCTCTCATCTTTCCTGATGTGTGATGGTCAAAAACAACCACTAAAGGAGCAAAATCTTATTCCTCTTGCCTTATGAACAATTCTCCTATTTCGAATCTACATATAATGTTTGTCTTTTTTAAAAAAGCGTGACCCACTGCAATTTCCAGCTACTTTTCTGAAGAACTATTACTAGTTTGCTAGTTCACTGGATAGACCTTTTCAGTGTCCTTGGTGAATGACCTCAGAGACTGGTTTGATCATAAATTTATTCCCATTAAGACAGAACAAAATTTCACAAGGAAAATCAAGTGTGCTGATTTTAAGAAGAACATTTTATTGATTCCACGTCTGCTATAATCCTTTCAGTTATGCAGAAAATGATCTGTGACACACCAAGTAACACTGTCTATAAACAGAGCAATTGCACGTACCTCATTAATGGACTTGCAGAAAAATTCATGTTGTTTGATAATAGTGGTCTAATAAACCTACTGAGCCTATTATACAGAGGAGGCTGAATTCTTCATTGCCATGCATGGCATGTAGTCAACTACATCAATGAAAACAAACAAACAAACAAAAAAACCCAAACAAAACAAAAAAAAAAGCTAGCCAAAAAAAACCCAAAACTACAGAATATTATAAAAGGAAGTGGCCCGTAAATCATATTGAACCAACCGAGCAGTTTTCACAAGGCAGATGTCAAAGAAAAATCAGCCCTGGATTGTTCTACACTTCAAATTCAAAGGGTTAATCTTGACTTTTAATGATTAGCAAAGGCAGATGACAAAGCGTAAGAATATGAAGCAACAATGTTAATCTGGCTACCAGAGCAAACTCATAAGCAATGCTATAGTAGAAAACTGGGATTACAGATATTCAACCTTGAACTAGATAAATGCAAGCTGGCTTAGGGAAAAAACAGGAGTGGCATATTCAGACTGCTGCTCACAAGTCCTACACTCACTGAAGACTCTTTCCAAAGGTCAGGTCTAGATCTGATCTTTAAAAATGGGCAGATTTAGGAACAAGTCTTGCTGAGAAGAGGGATGTTGTGTGCAGGAGTGGTGCAGTACAGGCCACAGACACTGGGACAAGAAGAGTGGACGGGAATGGCAGTGAACTTGTACAAACTGTAATGATTAGAAATTGGCCAACCTCTGGGCCTTTGTGTGTTCTGTGACGTCTTCAGTGAAAGCAAACCAAATCAACAGCTGACCATGATTTTCCTGCTGTGCTCAGCACTGGTGAGGTCACACCTCAAATAATGGGTTCAGTTTTGGGCCTCTCACTCCAAAAAGGACTTTGAGGTACTGGAGCACATCCCAAGAAGAGCAATGATGCTGGTGAAGGGTCTAGAGCACAAGTGTTGTGAGGAGTGGCTGATTAAACTGAGCTTCTTTAACCTGAAGAAAAGTGACTCAGGGGAGACCTTGCTATCGACAACTCCCTGAAAGGAGGTTGCACCAAGGAGGGGGTCAGTCTCTTTTCCCACGTAATGTGATGGGACAAGAGGGGATGACCTCAAGTAGCACCAGGGGAGGTTTAGGTTGGACATTTGAAAAAATTTCTTCCTTGCAAGGGTTGCCAGGCCATGGAATAGGCTGCCCAGAGAAGTGGTGGACTCACTATCCCTGGAAGAATTTAAAAGCTGTGTAGATGTGGT
This sequence comes from Merops nubicus, assembly GCF_000691845.1. Taxonomy (NCBI): domain Eukaryota; kingdom Metazoa; phylum Chordata; class Aves; order Coraciiformes; family Meropidae; genus Merops; species Merops nubicus. The sequence goes on from NW_008590086.1 coordinate 68,169, forward strand.
GATGAGGGACACAGTTTAATGGTGGACTTAGCAGTGTTATATTAATTGTTGGACTTGATGATCTTGAAGATCTCTTCCAACCAAAATGACTCTGTGATTCACTCCTTTTGATCACAGTGTACAACATCAGGACAAGCCACGGTTACCTGCTGCTCAAATGCAGGGACAACATGCGCATGGGCTCAGCTTGCTCCTTGGCCAGGAACGGCTTTTGCATCATGCAGACAGACTCCAAGTGTCCTTATTTACAGAACTCCACCTGTCCCACTCCATTTCTTGGCTTCAGCTTCAGCACACACCTCCAACGATTTTGTCACCTGCCAGGCAGGAGCTGTGCTGCCCTAAAGATATGATATTAATGAGCAATCAGACACGGCAGGTCTTAGCGCCGCATACCCTCTGGAGCCATCGAGAGAGAGAACCTCTCGTTCTGCTCGCTGCCTTCATGGGGCACAGCCACCGTGCCAGCAAAGAGACAGCAGCTAATGAAAGGGCTTCATTATGCAAAGAGGTGAAGAGCTGGCAGAGATGCACAATACAGAGATTTTTGTTTGGTTTCCTTTGCTTCAGCAGACAGAGAGAAAGCTGCAGGAAGAACTAGCATGCGTCTTTTTGTTTCTGAGCCCTTCCCATTTCTCCTCTCATTATAAGCAAAAAAACTACAAAAATTGAATGCAAAATATATGGCTAGTATTATTATTATCTTTGCACTGTAAAAGATGAAACAAGATTTGTTCACCAGGGATGTCTGTTCTGTTTATTTTGCTTCTCTTTTTCATTTAATTCCTCTCTTCATATCCATTTCTCAGGACAGCAAATGGATAGCTTTTCTCAGTATTTTAGTTCAAAATATTTATTTTTTCTTGTTAATTGAAATGTGGTTTTGCTGAATTAGAATAAAATAACACTGGTGACAACCATTACAGACAAAGTTCCCTCTAGATATATCTCAGTAACATTTTTCTTATATTCTATAGCTGTTCTTGTTTCACTGTTCTGCTTCACCCAGGGTTACAAAATGTGACCTAAAACCTTTAGACAGCATGTATGATAAATTTTGGCATAAACTTTTTAGAGTTTGATGCCAGATCTTCAGAGAAAACAGACATCTCTGGAGCTTGATTCTGCTTCCTGTTAGCCCACTGCAGACCTGGAAGGGAGCTGAGTGACAGCAAGGGTAGAAAGCTGGTGGAGATTCAGATTTGAGCAGCTGATTTAGTTTTTGAAAGTGAGATGTGCAGGTGCAAAGCACTATCCTTGCATGAGATTATTGTATTTTTAATCCAAATTATGGACAGGATCCAGCATCCTATGTAGAGTGGCAAGCAGAGGGAGCTGTTTCAGCATCACCTATAGATCATCAATCAGCACCGAGATGTACAGCCACTCCTCCCCTGTCACAGAGTCCATCACTTATCAAATTTCCTCTGTTCTTGTATCCCTATTCACAAAACCTCTAAGTTGTCCCAGAAAAAATACCAACATTTGGACCCCCAAATTGTTCCTGGTTCTCATCCTGCTATAGATTTCCCCCTGTGAAAATGCAGCTCCCAGGAGCCTTAGTCTTAACCCTTCACACCTCTCCTGGCCTTTTTCGCCTCACCCAGACCGCCAAATCTGTCAGAACATCACTGCACAAGGTGGGGTGTGTAAAAGTCAAAATTTTACTGTAAGACTGGCCAGAAATTCCCTCACTGCACATTCATGGGCAATGAATTGGCAGAAGGTTTGACACAAGCTAGCATTTAAAGAGTTATTGTTAAAAATTGCATTTTTTTTTTTTATTATGGCCATTTATAAGAAGCACAAAGCTAAAGAAATTCAGTGTCTTTTGTAAAAACCAGAAAACTGGAGTTTTTAGACAACCTGATGCTAATTCTTACCCAAAGCTTTCCCATTTCCAGCTGTACATGAAACACAAACCCTGATACTTCAAGGATGGCACCAGTGTAGGTGAATCAGCACATGTGGTTGACCATCATCATTCCCCACCACACATTTAGGGTGGGAAACAATGAATGTTATTTGTGAATTATTATTTCTAGAAAAAGAATGATTTATGCTTTTTATTTAAAAACAAACAAACAAAACAACAATAATCTGTGAGTCTTTCACAGCTGCCTCATCTGATATACATGCTGCCCAAGGAACTGAGATCAGACCCTAGACCAATTCTTGGTGATGAACTAATGCAAATGTAAGGAGGTGTTACATGGATCATGGCATGGTAATGAGGACCCATCAGTGCTATTTAAGAGCAATGAAACACATATGACAGTGAATAGTGGTTTATCTTATTAATGCTTTCCATAGGTGGATAACTGTCTGGGTTTGAGTGAGAACAGAACTAACTCTGTTCAGCAATTTTACTTTTCCGCTCAGCATCTTCTAACTGCACTTCTTGAAGTTAAAAGCAGGTTTTCACAGACACTGTCTGCTTCTAGCAGTGATAACACTCCATGTTTAGAGTTACTACCAAGAACTGGGGTGTGCAGAAATGTTCTTGCTGATACTTGCTCCTGTGCAGATCAAGGTCACTGCTG
>NW_008590086.1:70742-72044 GCF_000691845.1 Merops nubicus
TGAACCTTGTGTGTCACGTTGAGGTGCAGTAAGAGGTGACACCTGCAGGAAGGAGTAGACAAGACAGGTGACCCTAAACTGACCAGTGAGGGATTCTATCCTATATACACCATACTCAGTATAAAGCTGATGCATCACAAGGGTCAAGCTGCTGCTTCTACAGCTGGTGTCCAAGGACTCTGTCCATTCTGCCTTCAATCCTGATTTGTGTGTTCCTGAATCCATTTCCCATCTGCCACCAAGTCCAGTCTGGGACTTCTCCTGTGCCTTTTCCACTGCATGAGTGGTGAAGGTGGTAATGGCCACTATGGGGTTTAGGTTCAATAGTAGTTTTGTATATGCTTATAGATTTCATTTAATTGTCACTATTTTCATTAAAAGTGGCTTAGTTTTCTTTTCCAGACCATAAGTCTCTTTCACTTATTCCCTTCCTTTCTTCCCTTAGGGAAGGGAGAGAGTTTAATAGCATCTATCATTTGTCTTCTGGCTTGCCCAGCCCTTCCCCTTGACAATCACCAAGACATCCCTATACTTCCTATGTTCACTATTTAATTAATATTCATATTCATTATCAACTAAAATTTAAAAAAAGGAAAAACAAACAAACCAACCAACCAAAAACCAACAAACAGAAGAAAACCTTCCTTCCTAAGCAGGTAGCTGAGTGCAGCCACTGATAGTGACATTTATTCCTACCAGTCCTTTGCCCAAGACTTGTGGCTAACCCCAGGGTTCTACTCTGTATGTGTTACCTCATATCTCATAATCATAACTGAGAGACAAACTGTAATAGAGCATCACTGTCAATGTGTAGGCAGGACTGGATTTGATTGCAGGTCCTCTGGCTATACCAATTCTATAACCTTTTTCCTCCCACAGCTCCCACTTTCTCTGCAGGGATCTACCTACAGATGGAAAGCATCCCCTGCCTGCAGGTAAAACCTTGCTCTGGATTTTTTATTTTTTTTTTTTTTTTACCTGGCCTTTCTCTTTTGTTCACCTCCCACCATAGGTGAGACTGGGATCCCAATTTAGATGACACGTGCTTCAGCAGTGGAGCTTTGCTGCTTTGCCTCACATTGTTAAGCTTTAAGTGAATGTCCAAAAAAAGGTTGTAAGCATCAAGGCATTTTTTTTCAAAGCCTAGAGCAAACTATTGTCCTAGTGTAGCCCTAAAGCGTTTTAAAATGAGCTTCAGAACTTGCTCAGAAACTTGGGGATGTTCACTTGGCCTGATGAAGTTCAGGTCAACACAGTATTAGGGCCTCAAGTTGTAAGTTTCAAGCTCTGAGCCAAGAGCGG